>NW_020664593.1:7847554-7882011 GCF_002925995.2 Terrapene triunguis | reverse complement strand
AAGCCAGTAAGTGAACACTTCAATCTCCCTGGTCATTCTATTACAGATTTAAAAGTCACTATCATTGAACAAAAAAACTTCAGAAACAGACTGCAAAGAGAAACAGCAGAACTAAAATTCATTTGCAAATTCAACACCATTAATCTGGGCTTGAATAGGGACTGGGAGTGGCTGGCTCATTACAGAAGCAGCTTTTCCTCTCCTGGAATTGACACCTCCTCATCTGTTATTGGGAGTGGACTACATCCACCCTGATTGAATTGGCCCTGTCAACACTGGTTCTCCACTTGCGAAGTAACTCCCTGCTCTCCATGTGTCAGTATATAATGCCTGCATCTGTAACTTTCACTCTATGCATCCGAAGAAGTGAGGTTTTTACTCACGAAAGCTTATGCCCAAATTAATCTGTTAGTCTTTAAGGTGCCACCAGACTCCTTGTTGTTTTTGTACACACATACAGAGAGCATGAACAGGTACTGAGCCATCTTGATTATCACTTCAAAAGTTTTTTTTCTCTTACTTAATTGGCCTCTCAGAGTTGGTAAGACAACTCCCACCTGTTCATGCTCTCTGTATGTGTGTGTATATATATCTCTTCAATATATGTTTCACTCTATGTGCATCCGAAGAACTGGGTTGTAGCCCACGAAAGCTTATGCTCTAATAAATTTGTTAGTCTCTAAGGTGCCACAAGTACTCCTGTCCTTCTTTGTCCTTTGGCCTCCCTTGCTTTATTTTTTTGCATATCCCAAGCCCCTTCAGCTTCATGTCACTGCCCTTCCTGTTTCTTCTCAATCTCCTGGCGCATCTATTCCATGTTCTGACATACCCCAGGGCCTCTCCTCTCACGTTCTGGGTGCTGGGGCTCCATTTGCTGTCTGTACATAACCAGCCTCCCCTGGTCCAGCTGATGGCCTCTCCTGCCACATCTCTAGCTATGTGAGCTTCTCCTGCTCCATGTATCTCAGACCCACCGGCCTGTTTCCAAATAAACCAATGCCTCTTCCTTGTTCCTACTCCGCCCACAAAAATGGAGAGGCGGGGTCATGGGAGAAGGTCTCACAATGTCAATGCACTGAATCTTAGCATACCTGGCAGGAGAAGGTGTGGCAGCTTCTGCAGGGGTGGCAAGTTGGCCACCCAAAAGGAGCTGCAGCTGGTGCATTTCAATTTTGAAAAAGGGAAGGAACATTTTGGCTCAATGGGCCTTGCATCTCATATCACTATTTATCCCTATACAACAAGAGTACAATGTGCGTGTCAAATGCCACCGCCTGTGTTGCTGACAGGCAAATTACACATCCACACTGCACCAATATAAATGACGACCCAAGGTGCAAGGGAGTGGAGAATTAGGCCCAATATCAAGAAAAGCCTTCTGACAAGTGACAGCTAATAGATAACTGCTTAGTAGTCCCCTATGGAAAGGGGCGGAAGCCCCTTTGCTTGGGACATTTAAAGTTAGACTGGAGAAATCCCTGGTCAGAACACATACCCAGGAACAAGCATGCACTAGTGAGAGAAGGGGGGGAGAGAGAGAGAGGCTGTTTTACATACTTTTAGGAGTCAGATCCTCAGCTGGTGTAAATTGGTACTGAAATCAATGGAGCTACATCAGATTACACCAGCTGAGGGATCTGTCCCTAGGTCTTTTCCAGCTCTTCTGTCTAGGATTCTGTGATGTAGCATTGCAGTGCTTTGAACCTGTTTTGCACACAATTGTATATCCTTGTGCTGTCACCTGTGATCAAACCTCATTGTTGACCAGTAGGTTCTGATTTTTCACTGTCCTCAAATTCAGTGAGACACTGCCACAGCTGTTAAGCAAAAACACATCCCAGCAACAGCCAGTGCACATGTGCTCAGAACACTTCCCCTCCCAGATGCTCCCTGTTCAGATCCAAGCAAGAGCGAGGCAGATAACTGAATCTTGCTTGCTAACTCTCTTCACGGAGCAGGTTTGTCGTTTATTCATGTGAATTCAGTGCTGGTGAAAGGTGCCTGGGACTGCCCTGGTGACTGAAGCCTTGATTCCCTTGTCCAGCAGAGCTGTGTTTGGTGCAGGGCCCGAGTGGGTGACAAAGGTGGCTTTATGTCACTATTGTGGCTCCCTGATTCCAGACCGAACCAGGGGGCAAGTCAGTCCCAGTATAAGTTAGAGCAGTCATGAGGCCAGGCTGTCAATAAAGTCCCCATGGCTCTGCCTATGACCCTGATACTCAGCAAAGTGAAGGGGGATAGTGTTGAGCCACCACACGAGTTCCATGCCACCTGAGGATTCCCCTATGCCAGGAGTATGACCTGGGGTGAGATCTGCTGCTTTTCAGCCCCTTTGTCCCACTAGAGCAGGGGTGAGAAAACTACGGCCCACAGGCTGGATCCGGCCTGCCAGCCATTTTAAGCTAGCCCTCGAGCTCCTGCTGGGGAGCAGGGTCTGGGGCTTGCCCAGCTCTGGCGCTCTAGCTGGGGTGCAGGGTCGGGGGGGCCGCTCCACGTGGCTCCTGGAAGCCGAGGTGTGGCCTCCCTCTGGCTCCTACATGCTCCAATGGCCCCTTCTGGTGCTCCAATGGGAGCTGCAGGGGCGGTGCCTGCGGACGGTGCAGCGTGCAGATCCGCCTGGCCGTGCCTCCGTATAGGAGCCGGAGAAGGGACATGCCGCTGCTTCTGGGAGCCACTTGAGGTAAGCACCACCTGGAGCCTGCACCCCTGAGCCTCTCTCCGTGCCCCAACCTCCTGCCCCAGCCCTGATCCCCCTCCCGCTGTCTGAACCCCTTGGTCCCAGCCCAGAGCACCCTCCTGTGCCCCAAACTCATCCCCAGCCCCACCCTGGAGCTCACACCCCCAACCAGAGCCCTCACCCCCTCCTGCACCCCAACCCCAATTTTGTGAGCATTCTTGGCCCGCCATACAATTTATATTCACCGATGTGGCCCTTGTGCCAAAAAGTTTGCCCACCCCTGCACTAGAGCAATGCAAAGGGGCCATAGTGTGGCAGGACATTGTGCTCTGAAGCCTTCTGTTTATCCACTGAGCAAGAACAGCACAAGGTGGCATTAGTGTGAGCTTCCATGCACTGCTCTGAGCCTGCCAGTACCCCACATTCAGAGCCTGGTATTGCATTTCTTGACCATCCAAAACTGTCAATTAAGTCCATAGGTGTTTTAAGTGACCCCCCCAGGCTTCAGGACCAGGTCCTTAATTGCTAAGGTACATAGAGAGGTGTTATGACCTAGCGGACTGACCATGGGGATTGACACAAATTCTAAACAGGCTCTGATACTGTGTAGCCTGAACTAGTCATGTGAACCATTCTGTGCCTCAGGTCCCCCATCTCTCTAAAACTGAGTTAATGTTTACCCACCTCTCTGGGGAGTTGATTAAGTTAATGGTGGCACAGCACTATATACGTTTTCACTGTACATAATTCCAATACAGAACAAAATTCCAGACGTAGTTCTTATGTTGTTTGAACTGGTTCACCCACCTCTAGCTTTTTGTGTGTGTGTGTGTGTGTGTGTGCACGCACTCATAGTTCACCCACCCATCCTGCGTATGCCTGTAAGAAAATCTGTAGACGGCTTTGTTTCAGAAGGCTCAGATGAGCCCTTGCAGCGTCTGCGCCGCTAGCAGATAAAGACAATCTTGTGGTTAAAACTCACCCCTAGGTGTTAGCACTCCTGGGTTCTGTTTCCCTTTCCCACTGTGTGACCATGGGCAAATCACATCTTTTTCTCTGTGCTGCCATTTCTCCATCATAAAACCCCCAGCTAGCTGGCACTAGAGATGAGTGGTGGGGGAGAGACCCAACCAATGTAAAATTGTTATAGCTGCAAGAAAGTTTAGTAAAACCATTAAGATCACTTGACCTGTTTGGGCTCCCCAACCCTGCGTGCATCCCATTTAAATCAACAGCCTATTTCACTCCGTTGATGGTTGTAGTTGTACTAATTAATGCAAGGGAGGCCTTGCAAAGCTGTTGGATTTCGTTGCCTAAGAGCAGGAGAAAGCAAACATGTATATGCTTCTGTTGGCTGGAAGTCTGCAGCCCCAGGGACAAGGGCGGGGTTACTGGGCCAAGGTGCTGCCCAATAGATTTTTTTGGGGAACTATTACAGTAGGAACTCATTGTGACACCTGGGTTGGGGGTCCGAGCAGCGTAAGTGCAATAAAAGCACTTAATTGACACACGAGGCAGGGGGTTTGCACACATTTTAAAGGCTATCCTTAGGGACGTAGGGTTAGGGAAGGTATTTAAATGAGCTAGGTTAAGGGGTCTTGGCTGTTTGCCAAGGTTGGTAGTAAATGCATGTCTGCCATCTGATGGCACTGAATAGCTTAGCAAAATTGAGTTGGTCTCAGTCCAATTCCTATGACTATCCACGTGCCAAGAGGCATCCTCACTGATGTTCGGCAAGGAGCCCTAGTCCAGTGCAAGAAGTGAATGGGCTACATGTGACCAAACTCCCCTTTACAGGATGGTCACTGCATTTCAGTGCTGAGGCACATCAGTGGGGGCAGGGGAGGGAGAGGAGAGGGTTTGCTCTGCCACTGCCCTTTCTGCGCTTCTTGCACTGCTGAACCAAGCACTTTAGCTTGCAGTGGTGTCAATTCACTACTTTTCACCAGCACTACACTAATATGAATGGTTTTAAAGAAACGTAACCAACACTATACACACAGAGGGACAGTCCTGAAGTCAACCATTATGACAAGTGAGTCCTGGAATCTTCTATCCATGTGCTCACTATTTATGGTCCTGATTCTCCACTCTGTTGTGTCTTGTGTAGTCAGTTACTGTTGAGCAAAGCAGACCAGATCCTCCAGTGCATTACGGCAGCTTTGCGTCACAAACCACAAAAGTGCAAAGTTGGCTTTATAGCCCCAGCGATCCCCTAGGCTCAGACAAGATGCGTGGGTGTCAGGGATGCTTCAGCAACAGTTCACTCAGGTCCCCTTACTACAGGAGAATGGGCTGGATGACCCAAAAGCAGGTCCGTTCCAACTTAAATCATTCCACTTCCATCTACTTTGTCTCCCCCCTAACGCCCCCCCTTTCCTGATCTCTTGTCTAATACATGTCTAGAATGGCACTGTTTAAAGTATTTTACGTTAACATTTCATGTTAACTGAGGGCGGGTGAAAGTTGTCTGATGGCCATGGAGTATGATGGCTTCCAGTCACAGAACTGGCACAGCTCAGGCAGATGTATCCTTACAGAGAAGTCCTGGAGGAGGGATTAGAGAATGAGAACCCTTCTATAACTTCTTATAGCATTTAATAGAAAATTAGCTCCCTGCTATAGATTTCTGTACTTAAAAAAAAAACCTATAGATATAGGTTCCTATTTGCTATTCAATTCTATAGGGTTCTACAATAATTTCCACAGAACTCTGTCATGTGTATAGAGAACCTTGGTCTCATCCCTATAAAAATCTATAGGACTTTTCCGTATGGATAATGTAACCTTCCAAACACTTAGGAGTGAGTGGAGAGTTCACTCTTCACGGCCTACTTAAGAGTAGACTGGGGAAAAAACATTAGCTAATGTATAGAAGGAAACAACCTGCAAAAGGAAACAACAACGGCTCTAGGGGTCAGGCAGGGATTTAGGATAAACTAGGTGATCTAACAGGTGTGTTGCCGCTCTACAATTGTATTTGTATGGTTGATTCACTCCTTTAGCCTTTCTGTTCTGGCTCCCTAAATCAGAAGGTTAATTAGTGCTTATCATGGTGTTGGTTTGTGTGAAGCATACAGGGCCGGCTCCAGGCACCAGCTTGTCAAGCAGGTGCTTGGGGCGGCCACTCCGGAGAGGGGCGGCACATCCAGCTATTCGGCGGCACTTCGGCGGACGGTCCCTCACTCCGGCTCGGAGCGAAGGACCTTCCGCTGCAGATCGCGATCGCAGCTTTGGTTTTGGTTTTTTTTTGGCTGCTTGGGGAGGCCAATACCCTGGAGCCGGCCCTGGAAGCATACACCTGTCCACTAGGATCTGGACAATATAAATTCATTTCACACAGTCACCCACACACGTGCCAGATAAGAACTCTCAGATTTTGGCCCATTTGGGAACAAGGACCTGGAGTCATTCAGGCCCTCTGCAACAAGCATGTGAAAAGTACACTGTAGCCAGCGGCGGCTCCAGGCACCAGCGCTCCAAGCGCGTGCCTGGGGTGGCAAGCCGCGGGGGGCGCCCTGCCGGTCCCTGTGAGGGTGGCAGTCAGGCAGCCTTCGGCGGCATGCCTGCTGGAGGTCCGTCGGTCCTGCGGATTCGGCGGCAATTCGGCGGTGGCTACGCCGAAGCCGCAGGACCGGCGGACCTCCCACAGGCACGCCGCTGAATCCGCGGGACTGGGGACCTCCCGCAGGCATGACGCCGAAGGCAGCCTGCCTGCCGTGCTTGGGGCGGCAAAAAAGCTAGAGCCACCCCTGACTGTAGCTCAGGCAACTAACCCTCACCTCTCTCTTTCCCCACTAGATGCTGTAGAAGAAACCAAACCTACTGAAAGTGCCCAGCAGGAAGAGGTGAAAGAAGACGAGAACAAGGCGGACCAAGAAAATGCCTGAACATTAAGAAATGACTCCCCACTGCCCCTCCCTCCCTCCCCCTTTCCTGTATCCTTCTTCCCGTGCCCACCCCCAATCTTGATTCCCACCTCCTGCTCGCCCCTGTGGGCCTGTCCGTCCCTCCCCCATCCCACTTAAACCCTTTTTCTCTCTGTGTGGCAAACATTTAAAGAAAAAAAAAAGCAAAAAAAAAAAAAAAAGCAGGAAAAATCCCAGTCGAACAGTGTGGCTTAAACATTTCTTTGTTTCTTGGTGTTGTTATGGCGAGTTGTTTGGTAATGATGATGATCCAATCATTTTGGGAAAATTCTTGCACTGTATCAGAGTTCTTTGATCTGGAGCGTGCGTGTGTTTGTCTGCCCGCCGCGAGCGCTCTCTCTCTCTCCCCCCTCCCGTCCCTCTCTGTTCCAAGTGTGTGTGCAATGTTCCGTTCATCTGAGGAGTCCAGATTTACCAAGTGAGTTAAAAATGAAAAAAAACAAAACATTTTTCTTTTTCTTCCTTTTTCAATGTGATGGAATGAACTAAAGAGAACAAAAAAAACAAACAAACGAAGGAAAATTAACCCCCACTCCCCGTTTGTTTTCAAAAATAAAGCAAAATGTGCCAATTAGCGTCACGCGTGGCTCCAGGCTCCTTTTTCAAACTGAACGACGATGATAATAATAAATAAGAATAATGATCATGATACCACTGTCTTTGCGTTTGTATAGCGCCGTACGTCCTGATGGAGCATGTCGGGAGATTCTTGCTGTGGACAACATGTTGGGTGGAGCATCTTCTTCTCCAGCCAACACGACACAGCAGGACAGTGATGATGCCATCAGAAACTACTGAGGGAATTTCATGGAGGAAGGCTGGCATTAGGTTGGATTTTGGCCTGGGCATCAGGGTTAATGTGCTGACTCCAGCATAAAACACACCAAAAAACCCAACCTCCTGTGGGACCCTTAGGGTTTGATCATGACAGTCACTCAACACCGCATGGTGAAGACTCTAGGGTAGCTCAGGCATCGCCACGTGCAGCCTCGAGGCTCTAAGCTGTGGCCCTCAAAGCAGGGCCGGCTCCAGGCACCAGCCCACCAAGCTGGTGCTTGGGGCGGCACCTGGAGGGGGGCGGCGCGGCGCTCCGGCCCCCGGGGAGAGCGGGGCCACGGCCGGGCTCGCCGCCCTCCCCCCGGCGCTCTGGCCACCCTCCCCCCCCGGCGCCCCCCCCCCCGGAGGCTTTTTTGCCTTGGGCGGCAAAAAAGCCAGAGCCGGCCCTGCCTCAAAGGTGACTGCATTAGGAAGAAAATCTGTGTTTGATTAGGAATTGACAATGTGCTCCCTCAGCAGGCCCTGTACCATTAAAAGGAGATGTTGCCTCACAGCTCCTCGTCCCCAAAGGAGCAGCTCTGAGGATGAGCCAGCAGCGCTCGTTGGCTGCTCTCCTTTCCTGGTGCAGCAGCTCCCCTTCTTCATTGTAGAGGGGGGGAGAGTAGTTCTAGCTGCTCCATGGCCTGATTTGCTGCTGGGCCCCAGGGAGAGCAGTATCAGAGCTCACATAGCTCTGCCTGAGCCCAGGGCAGTAGTTCCAGTATTTATTAGGGCCTGTAGACGTCCGGGGTGGGGCTTGTCCCTCGCAGGGGCTGCTGGGAGCCAGGCCGCCTCACTCCATGAGGCTGGGGAACAGATCAGTCTTGCAGATCCCAGCCCTAAGCCGGGGCGGGGTCACGAGCAATCAGTAGTCCCGGGCTCAGGCCCTCAGGCAGGGGCTGAGCAAATAAACAGTTCAGGGGTTCAAGCTAGGGGAGGAGGAGAGACTGCCACCCGGCGTGGGGTGGCAGGGGGGAACACAGGCCCACCCACTCCACTGTGTTCCAACCCGGGGCCCTGTCAGCAGCAGTTTGTCTGCTGCTGGGTCAGTGGGGATCCTGACCGCAACACACTGACATGGGTTCGGGGTCTGCTATCCCCAGGCCACTTCCCATCTCCTCCTCCATGGGTACCTGCACGTCCTTAGCCTCGTCCGCCGTGTCCCAGATCATGGGCTCCTCAGGGCAGCGAGCGCTGGGTAGATTGGGCGGCTCCTCCGGACCCTCGGTGAGGGGAAGTTCAGTCCGCTCCTCAGGATACCGGGCTCGGGGCAGGCGCGGCCAGTCCTCCTCAGGATACCGGGCTCGGGGCAGGCTCGGCCCAGCTGGAGCTCGGGCACCAGCGTCTGTCCTCTCCCGCGGTCGGGCCGCAACTGAGCGCTGGGGCCGGGCCTTTATACTTCCTGTCCCGCCCCTTGACTTCCGGGGGGCGGTGACAGGCGGCGGTGACTCCGCCCACTCCGGCAGCTGTTCTGGCTCGTCCCTCGCAGGGACTGCTGGGAACCAGGCCGCCTCACTACAGGGCCTCTTGACTTTTCAGAAATAATATGTTTGGGGGACTAGGTTGGACACCACTCAGAGAGACAGGCTGTTTGTGACCATGTGGCCAGGGCTAGAATTGGTGCAATAGCAGCCATCCAATAGTACTGAGAAAGGGAACGGCATCCTATTTTTCAAATAAAGGGCTGTACTTCTTTAGCCCCAGCTCTAATCAGGGCCTAGATTTATAGTCTCATCTCCAGCAGCACAGTGCATCCTAGCAGCCAGCTAGGGCAGTGGGTCTCAAACTTTTTTACTGGCGACCCCTTTCACATTGCAAGCCTCTGAGTGCGACCCCCCCCCCAATAAATTAAACACACTTTTTAATATATTTAACACCATTATAAATGCTGGATGCCAAGTGGGGTTTGGGGTGGAGGCTAACAGCTCGCAACTTCCCATGTAATGACCTCACGACCCCCTGAGGGGTCCCGACCCCCAGTTTGAGAACCCCTGAGCTAGGGGATTGATTTGGCACAGACCCAGAAGCAAGAGGCACCACCTCCTGAGTCACTAGTGCTACTTCCTGCCCTGGGTTTTCCTTGGAGATCACCAGCCGCGTACTCCCTAGGGCCAGCCTTTCTTAATGGATGCGATCTGACAGGCTCCTCACCCCAAGCACTGTGGCTGTCAGTATCTGCTGTTCTCTTTATTAGCTGTAAGCGAGAACAATTTAAATGTGTTACTGAAACATTTTTTTACAGCCTCTTCTGTAAAAGCTCTCTTAAGACTGTAATAACTCCTCAGAGTGGTGCGCTTTCACTGTCCTGATTATTGTCTCCTGCTCCCCCATCAGCTCTTACTGTGGCTTCTTGGCAACACTAGATAACCATGGTGCCCCATGCTCTTATTGTGCAATATTGCCCTTGACAGGAGATAGAATAACCAGCCTCACAGCTGTAAGACCAAAAGAAAGGCTCCATCTGGCTGTGGATATTCTGCTACCCACAATGCATTTGCCACTGGCTGTCTCATGCAGTGACAGAAGCAACGGCTTCAGAAGAATGGCTCACCGCTCCTCTTCTGTTTGCCAGAAGCTGGGAATGGGTGACAGGGGATGGATCAGTTGATATTACCTGTTCTGTTCTTTTCCTCTGGGGAACCTGGCACTGGCCACTGTCAGAAGACAGGATACTGGGCTAGATGGACCTTTGGTCTGACCCAGTGTGGCCATTCTTATGTTCCTCCACTCTCCTCCTCCTCAAAGAGAAAAGTAAAAAATGCATGGTATCACCTCAGAGATCTTAATCTGAAAGTAAACTGGATTGCTGGGAATGCCACCAAAAAGCAGCTGGTTTCATTTAATGTTCCACTGGTATATAGATCCTGGCATTGCCATTTACAGTGCTTAGAAATACTTGAGAGAAAGGAAGAGGAGGTGACTACAGAGAGATAGCAACGGAGCTCTTCTGCTCTGTGCAGCTCAAACGCTTGTCTCTCAAGAGAAGCTGGTCCTATAAAAGATATTACCTCACCCACCTTGTCTCTCTAAAACAGATTTGTGTCATACTTCATAAACAGCATATAACCTAACTCTCTCTCTCCCATGTCATGATGGGCCATAAACCCTGGAAACCCTTCCGCTTGAGTACCCAGCAAATTTGGCACATCTGGATTAGTTAATGTCAGATGTCACCCGCTTCCACATCTCTGTTGTGGAAGTTGATGGGTCTGGGGGTATGAGGAGAATTGCTATCACAGGGAGACTGAGAGCAGCCCCTTCTGGAAAGGCATAGTGCATTTGTGGCTCCTGGTGCACAAAATGTCTGATCTTCCTCAGACACTGCCATCTGAAGCAAAACCTTTCTTGGGCACAAATTCAGCAGAGTTGGAATTCAACTCTTGGTATTTGGGAGAAGGAGGGGTTCATGGGGCGACATCTTTTATTTAGCCTCATCTTTCATCATGGTACTAGGGTTTCTTTCTAGATTTGACTATAATAGAAAGGGTCAAAGAATGACATTAGGGTTTTCCAGCCCCTCTGCCTTTGGATCCCAACATTTTAATCTGTCCTTTCACTGCTTGATGAAGATGAACAGTCTGCTCCTCACTCCTTCCGGGTTGAAGACCTTCCTCTCCCCTCAACCTATGGAAACATTTTTCTCTCTCCCTAGGCATTCCTTGTCTTTGAAATAGGGGGTCTTTTTCTGCTGTCAGGGGAGGTATCAACTGCATCTTAACATTTCTCAGAGCGCTTTGAGGATAAAACAGGGTTTTTTATAAGAGGAGTGGCATAGAATGATAGAATATCAGGTTTGGAAGGGACCTCAGGAAGTCATCTAGTCCAATCCCCTGCTCAAAGCAGGACCAATCCCCAACTAAATCATCCCAGCCAGGGCTTTGTCAAGCCTGACCTTAAAAACCTCTAAGGCAGGAGATTCCACCACCTCCCTAGGTAATCCATTCCAGTGCTTCACCACTCTCCTAGTGAAAAAGTTTTTCCTAATATCCAACCTAAACCTCCCCTACTGCAACTTGAGACCATTACTACTTGTTCTGTCATCTGGTACCACTGAGAACAGTCTAGATCCATCCTCTTTGGAACCACCTTTCAGGTATTGAAAGCAGCTATCAAATCCCCCCTCATTCTTCTCTTCTGCAAACTAAACAATCCCAGTTCCCTCCGCCTCTCCTCATAAGTCATGTGCTCCAGCCCCCTAATCATTTTTGTTGCCCTCTGCTGGACTCTCCAATTTTTTCACATCCTTCTTGTAGTGTGGGGCCCAAAACTGGACACGGTACTCCAGATGAGGCCTCAACAATGTCAAATAGAGGGGAATGATCACGTCCCTCCATCTGCTGGCAGTGCCCCTACTTATACAGTCCCAAATGCCGTTAGATCTTCTTGGCAACAAGGGCATACTGTTGGCTCATATCCAGCTTCTTGTCCACTGTAACCCTAGGTCCTTTTCTGCAGAACTGCTGCCTAGCCATTTGGTCCCTAGTCTGTAGCAGTGCATGGGATTCTTCCGTCCTAAGTGCAGGACTCTGCACTTGTCCTTGTTGAACCTCATCAGATTTCTTTTGGCCCCATCCTCTAATTTGTCTAGGTGCCTCTGTATCCTATCCCTACCCTCCAGCATATCTACCACTCCTCCCAGTTTAGTGTCATCTGCAAACTTGCTGAGGGTGCAGTCCACACCATCCTCCAGATCATTAATGAAGATATTGAACAAAACCGGCACCAAGACCGACCTTTAGGGCACTCCGTTTGATACCGGCTGCCAACTAGACATGGAGCCATTGATCACTACCCGTTGAGCCCGATGATCTAGCCAGATTTCTATCCACCTTATAGTCCATTCATCCAGCCCATACTTCTTTAACTTGCTGGCAAGAATACTGTGGGAGACTGTATCAAAAGCTTTGCTAAAGTCAAGGAATAAGACGTCCACTGCTTTCCCCTCATCCACAGAGCCAGTTATTTTGTCATAGAAGGCAATTAGGTTAGTCAGGCATGACTTGCCCTTAGTGAATCCATGCTGGCTGTTCCTGATCACTTTCCTCTCCTCTAAGTGCTTCAGAATTGATTCCTCGAGGATCTGCTCCATGATTTTTCCAGGGACTGAGGTGAGGCTGACTGGCCTGTAGTTCCCCGGATCCTCCTTCTTCCCTTTTTTAAAGATGGGCACTACATTAGCCTTTTTCCAGTCATCCGGGACCTCCTCCGATCGCCATGAGTTTTCAAAGCTAATGGCCAATGGCTCTGCAATCACATCCGCCAACTCCTTTAGCACCCTCGGATGCAGCGCATCCGGCCCCATGGACTTGTGCTCGTCCAGCCTTTCTAAATAGTCCTGAACCACTGCTTTCTCCACAGAGGGCTGGTCACCTCCTCCCCATGCTGTGCTGCCCAGTGCAGTAATCTGGGAGCTGACCTTGTTCATGAAGACAGAGGCTAAAAAAGCATTGAGTAAATTAGCTTTTTCCACATCCTCTGTCAGTAGGTTGCCTCCCTCATTCAGTAAGGGGCCCACACTTTCCTTGACTTCCTTCTTGTTGCTAACATACCTGAAGAAACCCTTCTTGTTACTCTTAACATCTCTTGCTAGCTGCAACTCCAAGTGTGATTTGGCCTTCCTGATTTCACTCCTGCATGCCTGAGCAATATTTTTATACTCCTCCCTGGTCATTTGTCGCGCTTACACACAACAATCCCAGTGGTTTAAAGGTATTTCTCTTCTCAAGTTAGTTGCCACTAGGACTTGCTGGCTGTAACCAAGCGCACAGCCATTCTCTGTTCCACATCATCCTAATTCTGCCACAGAGTTGAGGAACAGTGAGACACAACAAAGCAAAGTGCAAGATGGTTTGGGGTGTAGCACGAACTTTGCAGTCATGGCTTTTATTCTGCTTGTGAAGGGTGTCAAAATGATTTCAACATGGCAACAACTACTGTGGGAATTCAGAGTCAATATGTGGCTTGTCACGTCTCTCTAATTAGATTTGCGACCTATCCACAACACTATTGCACACACATACCAACTAGAAAAAGGCCATTCATGTTTCACATCAAAACATAAGGCATGACAAAATTAACAGAGAATTTGCATGAGTTTCGTCCAATTCATGGCATACACTGATCCTCTATACTGAAAGGTAAGAGAACCCAACCGTTGTCATAGATGCCTTATGCAATCGTTTTAAAGACAAATAAAACGGAGCCATGTTACAAAGAAGGAACGCATGTCCCTTCAGAATCTTTTCCTATAACCCTGAGGTAAACCCAAACTCTAATACAACTACTTTAAAACAATGAACCCAGGAACAATGCCAATGTAAACAAACCATCACCCAGAGAACTTCTTATAAATAAAGATGCGCTTGAAAAAAGGGGTTGGGAAGAGGGATAGGCACTTTAAAAAAATGGAAAGGGAAACTTAATTCTCCATTCCTTCCCTATGTACAGAAGACCTGCCTTTCTGCTTTGCCACATTATAGGTTTATCAACATGTAGAGCGGGAAGGTACATCTCCAGGTATCTTTTTCTTAAAGCAAGAGCAGAGCTAGAGGGTGTATGTCTCCTCAAGCTTGCTCTTACACCTTTGGCTTGAAGTGTAGACATACCCTAAGAGATTTCATGATTTCAGGAAGGATTTCTCCTCTTACGTGCACTGCTGTAAATCAGGAATCACTCGACTGAAATCAGTGGTGTTACACTGGTGTGAGAGAAGAATTACGACTCCTGCCTACACTGTGATTAAAAAAACAACAACAACAAAACAGCAGCACTGATGTTCAGAGCTCAGGTCAGCCGACTCAAACTCGCAGGACTCAGGCAGCAGGGCTAAACATTGCAGTGTAAACATTTGGGCTCGGGCTGGAGCCCGAGCTTTGAGACCCTCCAAGTGGGGAGTGCTAATCCAACAAGAGGTGATGCCAGTTTAGATTTGGTATTGGTGAGTAGTGAGGACCTCATGGAAGAATTGGTTGTGGGGGACAACCTTAGTTCGAGTGATCATGAGCAAATTCAGTTCAAACTAACTGGAAGGATAAACAAAAATAAATCTGCAATTAGGGTCATGATTTCAAAAGGGCAAACTTTAACAATTAAGGGAATTAGTTAGGGAAGTGGACTGGACTGAAGAACTCAAGGATCTGAATGTGGCGGAGGTTTGGAATAACTTTAAGTCAAGGTTGCAGAAACGGTGTGATGCCTTCATCCCAACCAGGGGGAAAAAATCATAGGGAAATATTGCAGAGCAAGCTGGATGAGCAAGCATCTCAAACAGGTGACTAAAAGAAAGCAGAAGGTCTATAAGTGATGGGATTGATCAGCAAGGAAAGCTACTTCTTGGAGGTCAGAAAGTGCAGCGGTAAAGTGAGAATTGCAAAGGGATTTAAAACCAACAGTAAAAGGTTCTATAGCCATAAGAAACCAAGGAAAGAAGAAGTGGGACCACTAAGCACTGAGTATGGGGAGGCGATTAAAGATAATGTAGGCATGGTCCAATACCTAAATGAATACTGTCCCTCAGTTTTTAATAAGGCTAATGAAGAGCTTACAGGTAGTGGCACAGTGGCTAATGACAATGAGGATATGGAGGTAGAAATATCCACATCCGAGGTGGAAGTCAAACTCAAACAGCTTAATGGGACTAAATGAGGTGGGGGCAGATAATTGCCATCCAAGAATATTAAAGGAACTGGCATGAAACTGCAAGTCCAAGAGTAAGGATTGTTTAATGAATCTGTAAACTTGTGGGTCGGGGTAGGTCATACCCTATGACAGGAGAATTGCTAATATAGTTCCTGTTTTTAAGAAAGGGGGGGAAAAGTGATCCAGGAAACTACAGGCCTGTTAGTTTGACCTCAAGTGTATGCAAGGTCTTGGAACTAATTTTAAAGAGAAAATAGTTAAGGACACAGAGGTAAATGGTAATTGGGATCAAAAAGGCTGGGGACTTATAGTTGAAAGTGACAGAGGAGGCAAAAGACCCCAGTGTATTGGTTGATCACATGATGACTATGAGCTGCCAATGTGATGTGGCTGTGAAAAAGGCTAATGCAGTCCTAGCATGCATCAGGCAAGGCATTTCCAGTAGAGACAAGAAAGTGTTAGTGTAACCCACATACCTTCTGGGTGTGGTGTTCTGTCCCATCTAATGGCACTGAGACCACTTAAAGAGAGAGAGAGAGATAAAATGAGTCTGCCCTATAACCATAGCTAATAGCAAACTGGCTGTTAGCTCACATGATAGAGGCTCATGCACTAAGCTTAAGAGGTTCCAGGTTCAATCCTGCCTGCTGATGACTGGGTCTGTCAGTGTTACATTAGCACTGTTATACAAGGCATTGGTTAAACATCATCTGGAATACTGCAGCAGTTTTGGTCGCCTGTCTTTAATTCAACCTGGAACAGGTGCAGTGAAGGACTACTAGGATGATCAAAGGAAAACCTACCTTATGAGAGGAGACCCAAAGAGCTTGGCTTGTTTAGCTTAACGAAAAGGCTGAGGGGAGATATGATTGCTCTCTATAAATACATCAGAGGGATAAATACCACGGAGGGAGACAAGTTATTTAAGTTAAGCGGCAATGGGGACACAAGAACAAATGGATATAAATTGGCCATCAGCAAGTTTAGGCTTGAAATTGGATGAAGGTTTCCAAACACCAGAGGAGTGAAGTTCTGGAACAGCTTACCAAGGAAAGCTGTGGGGGTAAAAAATCTAACTGACTTCAAGACGGAGCCTGATAAGTTTATGGAGGGGATGGTAGGATGAGACTCCCTACACTGGCATGCAGCTGATCTGCGACTGATAGCAGCTAGTACCTCCAAAAGCCAGTTATGGGACAGTAGATGGGGAGGGCTCTGAGTTACTACAGAGAATTCTTTCCTAGATATCTGGCTGATGGGTCTTGTCCACATGCTCAGGGTCTAAGTGATCACTGTATTTGGTGTCAGGAAGGAATTTTCTCCCAGGTCAAATTGGCAGAGACCCTGGTTTCCTCTGCAGCATGGAGCATGGATCACTTGCAAGTGTAAATGGTGGATTCTCTGCAGGGCCGGCTATGGCTTTCTGGCCGCCCCAAGCAAAAAAAAAAAAAAAAAATCTGCGGCACGGCCGGAGCCAGGGTGCAGGGGGACTCCCTGCCCTGCAGATGTGCCCCGGCTAACAGGGGGAGGGGAAGGGAGCAGGGGAAGAGAGAGAAGGGGGGCGGCCAGGGCTTCAGCAGGGCGCTGCCACACGGCCCCTCCCGCCGTGCCCCCTGCCGGGAGGGCTCCGCACCATTCCAGTCGGCTGGGAGGGAAGGACGCGGGCTGCCCTGCCGGGCTTGCTGCAGGGCGCTCCCATCCTCCACGCCGCTGCCCCCTACAGGGCGGCCAGAGCGGAACAACAACAAAAAGCGGCCGTGCCGCCCTAGGATTGAGCGGAATGCCGCCTCCTACAAGCTGCCGCCCCAAGCACCAGCTTGCTCGGCTGGTGCCTGGAGCCGGCCCTGATTCTCTGTAACTTGGGGTACGTCTATACTTACTTCCTGGTCCGGAGGTAAGCGATCGATCTTCTGGGATCGATTTATCGCGTCTTGTCTAGATGCGATAAATCGATCCCGGATCGATCCCGGAAGTGCTTGCCGTCGACGCCGGTACTCCAGCTCAGCGACAGGAGTACGCGGCATCGACGGGGGAGCCTGCCTGCAGCATCTGGACCCGCGGTAAGTTCGGACTAAGGTACTTCGAATTCAGCTACGTTATTAACGTAGCTGAATTTGCGTACCTTAATCCGAAGTGGGGGGTTAGTGTAGACCAGGCCTTGAAATCCTTAAATCATGATTTGAGGACTTCAGTAACTCAGCCAGAGGTTAGGGGTCTATTACAGGAGTGGGTGGGCTGCAATGTGCAGGAGGTCAGACTAGATGCTTGTGATGGTCCCCTCTGATCCTAAAGTGTATGAGATGCTATTGACAAATTTCACGCACCCTTACTCCACATCCATTTTTCAGGTGTTTCTCTGGTCATATGTGAAATCCTCCATTATTACATATTTTATTAAAACTTCTCCATAAAGTGATACGAGGGGGAAAATGGCTAAGGCCAAAATTTGCAGGAGAGATTAGTGATCTGGGGAACCTTGATTTTGGAACATCCGGAAGAGGCCCAATTTGCAGAAGTATTTTCTGCAAACCAGGCCCATTCAAGGTCTCTCAAGTTGGGCATGCAAAACTCACTAGCCTCTTTTGAAAATCCCAGCCTGAGTCTTACTTTTCTTGCTGCAGAAGTCTGTACTAGGGTAATTGCCTTGCCAATATCTTAGTTTTTATACTCATTCCTATTCCTAAAGAACAAAACTCACCCCTGCACAAAGGTTATGCATCACCAAAGCCTTCTTTTGAACAGTTACACTGACAGTAATGCAGTGGTGCATGAGGGCCTGAAGGAGACGCGTACAGCCTGTATAGGGTATAGAACTGTGATGTATCTCCTTGCTACTACAAAAGAACCTGAGTACTAGAATGGCCTATTTCCAAAGCTCTGATGTGAGGCCCTGGGCAGAGCGCCTCACCAATTGTGCTTGGTGTTAGGAATTCGTCCTTCCTCAGCGATCCATTGTACACACATGTCCTGGATAGTGTCTTAAGGCTGAAAGCTTCAGAACTTAGCAGAGAATGTTCCAGAGAAGTGAGAATCATACTGATGTCTGTATTTGAAAAATTGGTCCAAATAAAATCTCTCACTGGTAGATATGCAATTATTTGCTCCCAGAGCCCAAGGTTATCCATTGAGGCGATCTCCCCTTCCTTTATAATAGCTCTCCATTTTATATAGCCCCAGGAAGGTATGTTCCTCTCAGCCTGGAGGGAGTCAAGGCCTTGTGTTGTGGATATAAATCAGATTGCTCTTTTCTGGTTATACTATCTCTAGACAAGGTCCTGTATTGAGACAGACATCTCTAATAATGGATGCAATCTCAGGCCTCCTGGTATGTATTTTTTGAGGTGTTAGAAGGCAGTTCTGTATGATGTTGTTTATTTTTTATTTGTATTACAATAGTGCCTAGAGGACCCAACCAAGATCAGGACCTCACTGTGCTAGGCACTCTACACACGGGTAGTGAGAGACAGCACTGACCCCGAAGGCTAATGGCCTGGGAAGTTACACATATATGCATGGCCACACATCCTCTGAAACTGAGCTGAATCAAGGAAACCTGTGCCTGCAGAATCTCCAGAAAAAAAATGCCATGGCTGGGATGTTCTTTAAAAAAATGACAACCTCAACAGCAATTTGCTTGGGTCCATTTAACAACTTCCATCCCTCACACTGACCAGTACTGGAAAAGAAAAACAAAAAAACAAAACCACACACACACACACACACTTTAAGGAAAACGTAAAGTGAACAACTAATTTACACTGCATTAAAGACAACAAGGCAAAACAAATATCTGGAAAGTTCATTTTTCCCCTTGCGTCCCTAGGCTGACTTCCTAATGTGTGCTGAATACAGGTGAAAAGCTCAAAGGTCCTCTGGGAAATCCCTGATGCTTCTGAGCTTGGAGGATATTTTTCAGTGCCTGAGAGGTTCCAGAAAGTTCTTTCCTTCAGGCTAACCCTAGTGACCAGGGCATTGAAATGTAAAGACAGAAGAGGCTTCTAAACAACTTGTGCTAGGTAGCTACATTTAATGTTACATCATGTCTGTAACTGACTTGAGAGTCTATCTGCAATAATATTTTCAAGTCATCTCACATTTTCATCCCAAGGCACTTTACAACCACTTTGCAGGAATCACTACACGCATCTCTGAAATGCAGCAGCTATTAACAGGGCCCAGCAATGTTGCACAAAGGTTAGGGACAGGAACTGAAGAACATTCTGTGACAGGTTGGATCACAGAAACCCCCTTAGGAACTGCCAATTGATGAGCCAAGACTACTTCTGCTCCTGCTTTCCTGCCCTAGCTGCTTGGGACTTCAGTGCCCTGCCTGGTTTGAGTAGGGTTACCATATTCAAACATTTAAAAAAGAGGACACTCCACGGGGCCCCCGGCCCTGCCCCAACTCCGCCCCTTCCCCGCCCCCTTCCCCGCACCAACCCCACCCCTTCTCTGCCCCCATTCCAACCCCTTCCCCAAAGTCCCTGTCCCAACTCTGCCCCCTCCTCTGAGCACCCCGCATTCCCCCTCCTCCCTCCCGCTCTGATCTTGGTTGGGGGTTGCTAAGTGCTTCCCTGCTCCCCACTCGCCACGCAGCCCCTGCAGCCTCTATGCCCTTGCCTGCCCTGCTCCTCCTCTCCCTGCAGCCTCTGCGCCCCCCGCCCCTGCAGCCTCTGTGCCCCCTGCTCCCCACTCGCCCTGCAGCCTCTGCGCCCCCCTGCCTGCCCTGCCCCTGCAGCCTCTGCACCCCCTGCTCCCCACTCGCCCTGCAGCCTCTGCACCCCCCGCCCCTGCAGCCTCTGTGCCCCCTGCTCCCCACTCGCCCTGCAGCCTCTGCGCCCCCTGCCTGCCCCGCTCCTGCTGCCTCTGTGCCCCCCCGCCCCTGCAGCCTTTGTGCCCCCTGCTCCCCACTCGCCCTGCAGCCTCTGCACCCCCCTGCCCCTGCAGCCTCTGTGCCCCCTGCTCCCCACACACACACCCCCGCCGCCTGCCCTGCTCCCCCCGCTCACCCGGCAGAGGGAGAAATGCGGGCTCCCCGTGGACTCAAACACTTCCGAGCTGCTCTGTGGGGGAGGAGGGAGTGGGGGAGGGGGAGGGACTCTAGCTGCTAGAGGCCCTAGTGGCTGCGAGCAGCTTTCAATCAGGCCAGGCATCCAATCAGCCGCGCCGCACTCCGCAGGAGGGGAAATCCCGGACATTTCTATTTCATTAGAAATCCCCCCCCGGACGGCCATTTAAGGCTGAAAAAGCCGGACATGTCCGGGGAAACCCGGACGGATGGTAACCCTAGGTTTGAGCCAGACACGCCAGTCTGCTCCAACACAGACCCAGGGTCTGAACCACGTGCCCCGAAGCTGCGGACTTAACTGAAAGCAACTTACAGAAGTGTTCCTGTCTTTGACGCTCATATGCCCAACTAAATCCATTTTACTCTGTATAAAGCTTATACAGGGTAAAGTCATAAATTGTTCACCCTCTAGAACACTGATAGAGAGGTATGCACAGCTGTTTGCCCCCACCCCCAGGTATTAATACATACTCTGAGTTAATTAATAAGTAAAAAGTGATTTTATTAAATACAGAAAATAGGATCTAAGTGGTTCCAAGTAGTGACAGACAGAACAAAGTGTATTATCAAGTAAAATAAAATAAAACATGCAAGTCTGAGTCTAATACAGTAAGAAAACGGAATACAGACAAAATCTCACCCTCAGTGGTGTTCCAGTAAGCTTCCTTTTACAGACTAGTCTCCTTCTAGTCTGGGTCCAGCAATCACTCAGACCCCCTGTAGTTACTGTCCTTTGTTCCAGTTTCTTTCAAGTATCCTTGGGGGTGGAGAGGCTATCTCTTGAGCAAGCTAAAGACAAAATGGAGGGGTTTCCCAGGGGTTTAAATAGACTTTCTCTTGTGGGTGGAGACCCCCTCCTCTTTCCTATGCAAAGTCCAGCTCCAAGAGGGAGAAATGCGGGGAGGAGAAACTGCTTTGCAAATTTGACACCATCAGCTCAGGATTAAACAAAGACTGCAAATGGCTAGCCAACTACAAAAGCAGTTTCTCCTCCCTTGGTGTTCACACCTCAACCGCTAGAAGAGGGCCTCATCCTCCCCTGATTGAACTAACCTCATTATCTCTAGACTGATTCTTGCCTGCATATTTATATCTGCCTCTGGAAATTTCCACTACATGCATCTGACAAAGTGAGTATTCACCCACGAAAGCTTATGCTCCAATACGTCTGTTAGTCTATAAGGTGCCACAGGACTCTTTGTCGCTTTGTAGGGAACAGTTCTTCACTGGCTCCTGATCTGCTACACTTTGCTCTGTTGTATTATTTTATGCCTGCAAATGACTTACATCATCATGACATCAAGATTGGCAGAGGCTGCTGTCTTGTAAACATGACCAGAAATGCCTTTAACAAACATAAATAAAAGGAATACTGTGAAGATCAAAATCACATATGCAAAGGAAACTACTCCCTTGCGTTACTGATTACACTTTGGTTAATTAGACATGAAGATCCTTTTTCAAACAATTTTTCCTCCCTTTTTAAATTTCATTTTGCACAAACAAGTGAGCCACACAACACAAGTGAGCCAAATAAATCAGCCACCAAGAGAAGAGCAAAGTATGAGATTCTCACAAGCTGCTGGATGATCTTGCATGTTAGGCAGAGGACTTTGAGCTAGATTTAAGTCTTGGCTCGCTCATGGAGCCTCTGTATGACATCAGGAAAGAACCCTTGTCTGTAAAATGGGGGAAATGACGTTTCCTTTCCTCCAGCCTTTAAGCATTTGGGGTGGGGCCTGTCTCTTACTTTTTGTTTGAATGGTACTTAGCACAATGGGGCCCCAGCTCTAGCTGGGACTTCTAGCTGCTGCCCTCATGCAAGCATTAATAAAAGCCTTTTAAGTTTTCAAACAGGTGGCGCAAGGTGCCATTTTTTACAGAGACTTTCCAGGGCAGAACCAGACCTGAACGTGATGTGTTTAATCAGAAAACTCTCGGGCAGATCCCACAGGCCAGTGATACTGCTCTGCCTCCTTTCTTTTTGTTCAAATATTAAAACATTTTGTCGCAACATTTCATAGGGATGAACTTGTTTAATACACCCAAGTTTCTCCCCCAATGTCTCAGGTTCACATCTAGCTGAGGTCAGAAAAGGTCAGTTTGCTAGTCCCTGCCATCTGCCAGCACCAAAACACTATGGGCTAGTCTACACTACCCGCCCGGATCGGCGGGTAGAAATCGATCTCTCGGGGATTGATTTATCGCGTCTCATCTAAACGGATAAATCGATCCCCGAATCGACGCGCTAACTCCCACTTCGTCAGGAGGAGTAAGTGCCGTCGACGGGGGAGCCGCGGCGGTCCATTTGCCGCCGTCCTCACAGCGGGGTAAGTCGAATAGGCTACGTCGAATTCAGTTACGCTATTCGCATAGCTGAATTTGCGTATCTTAAATCGACCCCCCCCTTAGTGTAGACCTAGCCTTTGTGTTACCAGTGGAGGCTAAGCCATGATGGGTGGGGGGAGGCAAAGCCAGGGGGGTGGGGCCAATCCCAGAGGTAGGGGGATAGAGCAGGCATGGAGGGCAGGCAGCCGGGCCTGCCTGAAAGGCTGCAGGGGCAGAAGGGCATGGTGGGCAGGGCCTGCTTTCTGTTTCAATGGTCTCTGCGCAAACCTCAAAGTGGGGGAAAAAAGACACGCAACGGCAAAGTGGTCCTATGGTGCTGGGTTTGCTATCCACTGTCAAAAGTTAACAGCCACGTCTACTGACAGTCTCTGCAAGCGAAACACTGTGAATTGAATAGTAGGGGTGCTCTCTGAAGCACAGGACTGGAACAGCAGAGGGGGCTGCAGGGCAGGATTGAGGAGTACGGGCAGAGCGGTGTGGGGAACTGAGGACTGGAATAGCAGGGAGTGGGGGCTGTAGATCACAAGTGAGGTGTAGTAGCAGAGCAGTGTAGGGGAAGCAGGACCACTCACAATTTACAACCACCTTTGAAAATTCCACAACATTTCTTGTCATCATAAAAAGACTTTCCCCTGACAATGGATCTATTATTCCCCTTAGAGCAATATTGTGAATCCTTGAATCACACAGGAAATCTCATATCCCAAAGCCTAGGGCTAGATGGCTAAGAGCAGGCCTGAACGAACTCAGACACTTACCAGTTCCCTGTAAAACTTCTAAGGGCTTTTTGCTGCATTTTATGTCTGAGGATGGCGAGAGAGAGAGAGAGAGAGAGAGAGAGAGAGAGATTGGTGGCTAGATACAGAGGTGGGAAGGAGGCTGATGTGTCATATGTCAGCAGTGTCCATAACACCATGGGGGTGGGGTAGTTTTTCCAAACAGTCATTAGACAGCAGCAGTGCTGAACTATTTTACACAGTCTGCCTCTGCAGTGCTTGCTGATAGAGAAACCATTAATAAGGCTTTCCAGCTTGTCACTTCCACGCTGACGCCTTTGAAAGCTGTGCTCCTCTGGGTCCATTAGCGGGAAGAGCTGTATCTGCTGAAACATACGGGTCTGTCAGGCACTGTCCTCTTGCCACTCGGAAAGCCACGGCTTCTGTGGTGGTTTGATGCTGAAAGACGTGTCTGAGTGGTTGTGGTGGGGTCGGAGGGATTGCTGGGAAGGGCCGCTGGGGTAGGATGGTTTAAGAGGGCTCACTACGTGGTGAGGAAAGGGTGACAAGGTGGGGTGGCAGGACTGCAGAGAGGCTGTTGGTGTATAGCGTTGGGGAAGCAGTTGGGGTTGTGGGGAGAAGGTTGAGCAGAGGTTATGGGAAGGGATGTTGGGTGGCTGGGGGCTTTGTATTGGGAGGGGTTGGGAAGTACTGGGAGGAAGTATTGGGAGGGGTTGGGTGGGGCGTTACTGGGAAGAGTATTGGATTTGTTGGGGAGCACAGTTGTTGGGGGGGTGCTGAGGATAGGATGGCAGGAGGAGTTGGTGGGGTGGGAATGGTGTTAGGGGAAGAGGGAGTGGAGGTGTGGCTGGTAGGGCATGGTGGCTTCTGGGTGATAACACCACCTGGAGAATCATTTGGGTCCTGTTGTTTGTATTCCTGAAATCTTCCCAATGCCGCTGGAGTTTCTCATTATCCACCCTCCAGCTCCATTGTCAGAGACTGAACGGGATTTAATGGAGTCCTCTGACTTTTGCCTTTGAAATATTCATGGGCCTCTCATGGTGCATTTCATGCTTACCATCTCCTCCTCCATTAGAGAAGCATCCAAGATGGACAGAGAGGAAAGTGGGCTGGAGAGGAGCTGGGGAGACTGATAAAGGGACCTGCTGCTGCTATGAATCAGAAACTTCTGGGGAATGGTTCACTCCGGGTGCCACTCCCCATCTGCTTCTTCCCTCTCAGTCTAACAAGGGCTTACATCAGGTCAGGAGGGTGATCTGAAGTTATCCCAAGGAGGTGATTAATACGAGGAGAAAGGAAGGAAACTAACTGAGCAGAAATGCCTATCTGAAGTTACTGCCTGCCCACCCCCTCCTACATCTGTCTATCTGCAATCACCATTTGCAAGGTGCTGCCATGCTAGTATCTAGGAACAGGCCACAGCACAATGGTTCTAAAAGCCAGTGGGAACTGCTCTGAGGCAATTAATTTACTCCACTGCTCATTCGCCTCAGTCTCCCCCTTGCTGCCACACTAAAGTTTTGGGAGATGCACCGTGAGTGAGGGCAGTGCCTTTTGCAGCACAGCAGCCCAAATGCCAGGCTGGAATGATGAGAGAGGGAGCTTGCACAGGTTATGAATGACAGCACTTTGTACCTCCTCTCTGTCTTAGGCATTATTCATAATACCTAGCTATAATGTAGTGATTTTCATCAGCAGATCTGATAGCACTTTACAAAGGAGGTTAGTATCATTATTCCCATTTTACAACGGGGGAAAGTAGGTCACAGAGCGGCACCGTGAGTTGCCCAAGGTCACCCAGCTGACCAGTGGCAGAGCTGGGAACTGGACCCAGGTCTGCTGAGTCCCAGTCCAGTGCTAGGATGGTATCTAGACACCATGCTTGGCATGCCAGGGCTATGGGAGATGGAGCATTGGAGGGGGAAGACTGCTCAGCAGCTGCTAATGTCATGCCTGGGTCGCAAATATAGAATATGCCAATGTCATGAATGACACCATCCATAGCAATGCAGAATGCCATAGTGAGCCTGTAGGTAGGTGAAGTATCTACAGTACCTTTCACTGCAAAGTGCCTCTGAGGGCCATGCTGGGGTGTCTGGAGACAAATACATGTCCACATTAAACAAATAGCACCTCCCAGCAGCACAGTGCCCCCAACACTGTGGTAGGTATGGTTGGGACTGGAGCATATCGGTATCATGATATCAAATGGGCCACTCTGCAATGTGCGATCATCCACCAAACCCGCCCACTGAACCGGGAATCTATCTGACTAAATAACAGCTAAGCCTGGATCAAAGCTCCAGATCCAAACTCCCAGAACTTTGGGAGAGACTTTCAGAGCTTCAGCCAAACTTTCGCCACCCAACTTGCTCATTAATATTGTGACATAAAGGCTTGCTCATGGCTCCATTGACTTCTAGGGTCGGATCCAATCCACACTGAAGAACAGTTCCCCACCACTAGACAAATAATACAAATGCTTCCTTGGCAAAAATGTCAGGGGCACCTGGAGGTGGATACAACCGCTATGCTTGGCTTGTTTTACATCAGCACTATGACTTGCTGTCTGAGCAAGATCTTGAAGCTGATTGGCTTGTTCCTATGATTGACAGTGGGGAGATTGTGAGACCAGAGATTACTGACATTTATTTTTCCTTTGGGCCCAGCCCCTTTCGCTCCATACGACATTCCTTTGCTCCACATATTCTTGAAGCCCAACTCCTTGCCGTGAGCATGATGTAAGATCAAAGAAACCCCAAACCCAACAGCCCCTATTTATGCTTAATCTGAAAATATTCATCAGGCTGCCCACGCACACACACGCGCGTGTGCCCCAGGAGTCAAATGTTTCTGAACTAGTTTGCCGAATGTGCAGCATCGATGTGGAATTGTTATAGAGGAGCCCACAATCAGCCTAATTACCAGGTATTCATTACCCGCCCACAGGCTCTTCCGAGGCAGCTCTGTGCAGCATGTCAATGAATGCGTTTGCCTGATTCTATCCTGCTGCCAGCCAGCTTCGACGATCAAGAGCTCCGTCTCTCGCTTTCTATTTTTCAGGGGCAGCGGGGAAAAAAGGTTTGCAGAGCGGAAGCCGCACAGCAGCAGAGAGACCGACTGAGAGCAGCAGGGGATGATCTCTAATGTCCTGTGAATGCCTCCTCTAAGCAGACACTGATCTCTGTTTGCTTTCTCTGATCTCTGCTCACTTCCCTACCGTGCTCCCGGAGCAGATAAAGACAACCCCACTTCTAAACAAGCCAGAAGTTTGGAAGGTTTGAAATCCATATTTGAATTTTGCAACTGGCTCCTATCATCATAATGGGCTGAACCAAATCCCTGGATCCAAAATTGTGAGGTGTGTGACTATCAAACTGTGATGCCTTTTGTTTTCTGTGCGCTATACCTTCACATGCACAGCAGCTCTGCCAGTGTGAGACATGTTGTTCTCAGAGAGGCTGCAGCCTGTTACAGTGCATTCACACATACTGCGCTCTCTCTTGGAGACCTGACTTTTGTTCTTTCTTGCTTTGCCATTTCCTTTCTCTCAAATAAAAGTAGTGTTAGGTAAAAAGCAAGTCCTTACTCACCTCTCCAGCACCCGAGTTCGTGCGGAGTTGGTATGGGGCTCACAATCTGTCAGAGACCAGACACCAATTCGTTGATCAACGGGCTCACACTATCCTTAGCTTAAAAGGCTTCAGAGTAAGTGTGGCAAGTTTATTAGGGGTGAGCATCAATATTTATACACAGAAGTAAACAAAGTGATTAACAGATCATAATGGTCATGCATAATCAATCAAGATTCTACAGGATAAAACAGGTTAAAATGTAAATTCAAAAGACAAAAGGGGAGATGGCTACTTAAGGGGAGGGGGGTGTCATGAGTAGTTCGCAGGTCAGAGCTTTGATTAAAAGTTCAGACAGAGACATCAAGTCTGGGTTAAGTTTACGCTCATCAAAAGTTCAGACTCAACAGTAGTGTTGGATGGAAAACCAATGGGTTAGTTTTTGCTGATGGAAATGTTGCAAAGCACACCAGGACTAGATCCTGGGTTGGCATAAATTAGCATAGCTGCAATTAGTGGAGCTTTGCAAGTTGCATCTGCTGAGGATCTGGCCCGCCACTCTCTGGGAAAGTTCAGTTCCGGATCTGTTTCCAGAATATGCAGCCCAGGGTATGAAGCATATAATCACCTGTGTGCCCCTGTAGTGTAGTGTACAGTTACTTCAGTTAGAGCTTAATACAGGACTTGGCACCATATTGAGACAGGGGTTACCAGTTCACATCCTGTAACCTTTGCATTTGGGGCAAGTGCTAAATCTTGCTACAGTCCCTCATCAAGTCTTCTTGTCTGAAGCATCTGGCAGGGGAATTAAGCTGCTTGTGAAAGGGAGCAGCCAATAAGCCTGGCTAATGTTGATCCCACAGCAGTGCACGGTAGGTGCTGCACAAGCTTCTCTTACACAGTTCTGTTAACAGTCATATAGCATCTCAAACTCGAACTCCTTCACCTCTTACTCTTCCAGTCCTGCCCCCTTTCCTCTCTCATACAGCTCTGCCAATGTCCTGCACTCCTGCCCTGCACCCCTTTGCTATCCCAGTCCTGGGCTCCCCACCCAACTCTGCCAATGCTCCTCACTCCTGCCCTGCATCCCCCCCCCAGCTCCTCCAGTCCTGGGCTCCCCACCCAACTCTGCCAATGCCCCTCACTCCTGCCCTGCATCCCCCCCCAGCTACTCCAGTCCTGGGCTTCCCACACAGCTCTGCCAATGCCCCTCACTTCAGCCCTGCAGCATCTCCTGCGATTCCAGGGCCGGGCTGCCCCCACAGCTCTGCCAGTGTGTGGTCCTCAACCCAGACAACTAGGTCTATCGTACCATTCGTTACTGCAGGCTTGAACACTTCTGAGCAGGTGGCTAATCCTGTAAGTGTGTGTGATGGAGTTGTGATGCATGGCCGTCTGTTCCTGGGGAATTGGAGGAGACTACCTTGTTTCACTTGTGACCTAGCATCCTTGAACCAACATCTCTAGAGAAGAAATATCCTGTGTACTAATCCACGCTGACATTGAATTCCCTATCCATTTCCCACTCTGACCTGTACTCGAAATTTGTATGCCATGACCAGACACACAACACAATCTTCATGGATGCTGAACATTATCTAAAGTAGTGCTATGTATCCCACAGTTTCTGAGGCTCTCCACTGCTCACCAGAACTTCCTGAAACCTGTTTGGTCTAGGATTCACACTGAGATTGGCAAGAAAACATGGTCTTTCATTCAATTCCCATTAATCTGGATGGTGACCCCTACTCAATAGCCCCCTGACACTTTCGCAATGTATTGTGGGGAGGAGGGGGGTGTGCACACTACTCACCAATAGCCCCACTCATGCTTCCCTACTCAGTATATTTGATAAGCTGATTCACACCATTGCCTCCCCTAGTCTTCTCTCCCTGGTATATCTAATGTATATGTGTGTGCCTTCAGCTTGATAAGGGGTAGGGGGCTTCACACCAATAGCTCCCCTCATCTCCTTTAGCTTATCTAATAGCAGAGTTCAAAGCAATGGTCTTTCAACATGCTGCACAGATCAAAAGCCTTTAAAATGTCCAGGGTTACATTTATCTCGTCATTGGTTGCCTGGCTGAGCTGTGAGAGCAAGAAGCCCAGGACCAGAAAACCCATTTCTCACTCTACTGTGCTCTGCATTAATGCCATAAAATCCCATTAGTGCACTCTGAGGCTTTATTTCAATACGGACAATAACATCAGAATCAGCCTGCAATGGCTAATAAGCTTGCAATAGAGAAATGATACGACCAACAGCTCCATGCAAAACCATGGAAAAAGCTCATGAATACACACACACAGACTGATTGGTACACAGACAGACACCCACGTGTGTATCCAGACTGGACTGTACAGAGGACATGCCCTTTTCCTGTTCACTTGCTGTATTTTAAAAATGGGCCAAACCATTATGCTCAATCTCCATGGCCCATTTTATTCACAATTCATGAATATTCACGTGAGCAGGTTTGCGTAAGTACTCAGGCAATGACTAGTTGTGATGCGAAGTAAATAAGAGCATAGTGTTAGTAATACTAAAGTTGTGGGTCTGATCCGGGTTGGACTGAAGATCTAGGGGGTCTCGTCTCACCTTAACATCGATGAATATGTATCTCACTATGTACATGGTCTCCCTCACAGTAATATCGGAGAGTCTCAAAAACGTGAATGTATTTACCCTCACAATACTCCTGTGAGGCAGGGCAGTGCTAGTATCCGCATGTTACACTTGGGAAACTGAGGCTCAGAGAGCACAATGGCCAGATTTGTAAAGGCATTTAAGCACCTAAACATATATATAGATGTCTAGAGGGATTGTCAAAAGCACCTAGGTACCTAACCTCCCTTCGTGCCTAACTTTCCCATTGAAACCAATTGGAATTAGGCACCTAAATCTCTTTGTGGATCTAGCCCCAGTGGTATTTTCAAAAGCACATAGACACCTAACTGCCATTTTAGGGGCCCAAGTCCAAAATTAAGATCCTCTCAACACCCCTGTTCAGCTGGCACCTAATGCTTTCGGTGCGTAGATTCCCTAGGCATTTCAGTTTCCACAAATAACGTCCCCTAAATGCCTAAATGTATGTCATTGGGCACGCCCACAGCCGCCTCACTCCTGGTACCACCAAGCCGCTCAGTGCCTCAGTCCCAGCAGGAGTCTCAAACAAGTCATTCCCCACCGATCTCATCGGGCCCCCGCAAAACACCGCTACTTCCCTTACACCCAGCTGGCTCGAGTGCTCACCCAAGACATGGGAAAAGCAAGTTCAACCCCCGCCGCTCTGCCTCATTTAAAACAGAGACGTGAATCCAAGTCTTCCATCTATGAGAGGAGTGTCCAAACCACAAGGCTATAGGATACTCTGGGGGCAGAGCTCTCTCAAGCTTTGCACTTGAAACTGTTCCATTTTGTATGAAAAACAAACATTCACCGATGCAGGGACTGGAACCCAGGTCAGTGCACTAACCACTAGGCTAGGAAGCCATTCTCACTCCGGCCCTCATCTTGGGGGAGTGGGCTAACCACCAGGCTATTAGGTATAAGGGGGAGGGGACACCATCACCACCGCCTCTTCAGCTGTGTTTTATGCAAGACCTGATGCCTCTGAGAACCCTGATTAGATCAAGTCCTCCAGGCAAGCTAAGCAGAGGAACACCTTGTCTGAGACTCCCACTGGGGCTTAGGAGCCGAGCAGCTCGGAAGCATCAGGACTTAGTGGCTTTGCTGGTACCCAGCAGTAGAAATGTAGGTGCCACACAGACTTTGCTGGTGGAAACATAAATGTCTAGGGACTTTAGACACCTACAGGTTAGCCGGCTGCTGAGCAGGAGTTTTGCGGGTCTGAATAGCTGGGCACCTACTCTCTTTGTGGATACAGCCCTTAGAGATTTGCCCAATGTCAAATAGGAAGACTGTGGCACAGCAGGGAATTGCACCCAGGTCTTTTGAGTCCCAGGAGGTCAGAGATCTGTGACTATTCTGTGCTGAGGTGCTTATTTTGTGGGGAAAAAATAGAATGAACTGTTAAAACCCATTAAAATATATATACCATAAATAAGAATTTCTTCTCAAAAATGTCTCTTTCACGGTCTTTTCCCCCTACCAGCTCTGTCTCTCTCACACCCTTTCCCTTGCCCCCAAATAAATGAATCTTTTATAATTGCAAACAGAACCCAAATGGACCACAGGTGAGCTAAGCCCTCTTCTTAGTCTACCCTTCTTAGTCCAGATCCCTTATAAAACAGAGCAGCTGTTCTCTCAGTTCCTTTGACTCATAGAGTAGCTACTCTAACAGCTGTTCTTCACATAAAGACTTCGAACCCATAGCTCACTACCTCCCCCTCAGTATGCCATCCCCTGGGTCAAAGGGAGGATCGCTGAGATCCTATAATCCTGCAGAATTTGGGTTGTGTGGCAGCCAGAGCGAACATGGGGTTTGTCTGTGTCCAGCCACCTCAATAAAGGCCAACTCTGTCTCTTCACTAGATGGGAAAAAATTAATTCCCCTTTAGCTCATTGGGTCACCGAGGCAGAGATCCTCAGCTCAATTTCCTGTAAGAAAAGGGGTAAATTACTTCACCTAAGTAACTGCTGAGCCACTAGCTGCACATTCCCCGCCCCTAACAAAATCCAAGGGAACCCAAACAGCCCAGTGAGTTCCCTCCCGCCTCCTGCACAACACATGGGAAAGTGGCTGGGAGCCCATGGGATGTTCCACACACTGTATGTATATCACTCACTGCTCTGTGCGTGCTCTGTCTCTCACTCTGTGCCTGGTCCATAGAAGATGCAAGGCTGAGACATTACCAGAAGATGGCGCTTTAGTTCAAGCGCTGCAGATTTATGCTTCTAACTCTGGAAGTTCCCGGTTCAGTCCCTTAATTGGCCAACGTGGTGGATGACACACACGTATATGGTTGGCTGTGGATTCTTTTTACATTTTTCATACCCCCTCCCACTTGTCCTCTTTCCCACCCCACCACATAAGATGATGTAATATAGCTTTAGTACATAATATCAGCACCCATGGCAACCTGCAACCATCAAAACCAGTGGGGTCCCCTCAGAGGTGAAAGTAAGCCAGTACGGTACGGTACGGCCAGGGGTGAAAGTAAGCTGGTAAGGTCCGGTACGGCGTACAGGCAAGAGCCAGTACGACGTGCCCGACTGGACCGGCTTCCCCGGCGGTGATTTAAAGGGCCCAGGGCTCCAGCCGCTGCGGGGAGCCCCAGGGCCTTTAAATCTCAAAAGGCCCCGCCTCTTCTGGTTGAGGCCACGCCTCTTCCGGTGGAGGCCACGCCCCCACTCAGGACTCCGGCGTACCGGTAAGTCCTTTAAGTTACTTTCACCCCTGGGTCCCCTTTCTATTTTGCCCTACAATAACCTTCCTGTATTGTGCATTGGCCACATCAAGGTCTGCTCACTTTAACATACTCTGGCCAGCAAGCACTTACTCATTAGCGGTGGTTTTTTATTTTTTCATGTAAATGCTCTACATTTATAAACCTAAGTGTGGCTGTGAAGCTGATCAGATAAGGGGGAGAACGAGAGCTAGCCACCAACATGACTAGAACTATGTTGTGCTCTTTAAATAGTATGATTCCATTTTGGTAGTGATATTAATGTGAAGTTTGAGCTAAGATTGCCACTACACCCCTCTCTATTTATAAAACATTTCTAGTCTACTCCTTTAGTTCTCATTTATTTTTCATTTTTAAAAATATACTTTGTCTTAATTTTGTAAATAAAACAAACAAAGGCAATTAGATGCAGAAAACTATGGTAAGGTTGAGATTTGAACTGAGAGAGAAGTATAGAGGGAAGCATAACTTGTACGTCTTTCATGACATGATCCCACCATATCAGAAAAGATGCCATAATAGTCAGCAAATAATACAACATCATAGAAAGGCAAAGTCTCTGCTTTAATCATGAGCTGCACATCCACAGTATTTGGTATTAATGCACACTGTCTGCAGTACGGTACGTGATCCTGTAATGCAAGGCAAAAGGCTTTGTAATGCAGGAGTGCAAGGAGGAAGACAGACTTAAGTTTTTGGTGAGTACCTTCATTGTGAATTTCCTGACTCATCTGCGTAACATCTCCACTCCTCACATTGCATTCCGGCAATGTTTCCACTAGATAATGCCTATGTCTGTGGGTGTGTGAGAGAGAGGGTGTTTTCGTTACGTGTGGGAGCTCTATGCCTGCATGTAGGCCCTTTGGCTGTATGGGAACCTCTGCTTAGTTGAGACCATGTGGATTTGCACGGATGGCCTTTGTGTGTAGGTGCACGTGTGTGCCCACGAGAGGGGAAGCATATGTGCCTCTTTGTGATTGTACATGTGGTTGTGTCCCTCTTGCCATCTGCTTGGTAATCTGAAGGCAATGTGACTAGAGCGGTATGGAAGAAAGGGTGAGAGGAGAGACTAAAGGAGGGATGGCTGGAAAGGAGTGGCACTCAGGGCCGGCTTTAGGCCAATTCCACCAATTCCCCCGAATCGGGCCCCGCGCCCAGTGGCAGGGCCGCCCAGAGTGAGGGGGCAAGTGGCAGAGAATCCCTTCCCTGGCTAGTGGCGCCTTTTTAATTTTTACTCACCTGGCGGCACTCCGGGTCTTTGGCGGCACTTTGGCGGCGGGTCCTTCAGTGCCGCCGAAGACCCGGAGCGAGTGAAGGACCCGCCACCAAAGACTAGGAGCGTGGCCCGGTGAGTACAAGCCCCACGTGGGTTTTTTTCCGTTTTTTTTTTTTTTTTTTTTTAAGTCTTCCCTCTCGGGGCCCCGTCGAAACTGTTCAAATCGGGCCCCACACTTCCTAAAGCCGGCCCTGGTGGCACTCACTCTCTTTTTCCATCCCAAATGGGTGTGAAGCTCACAAGTGAGTACCTTGTCTGGGTTGGCAGAAATCACAGTTGCTGGTCTCACCGGAAGGCTGCCATGCCTCTGCCATTAAGCCTCACTGGGACCTGAAATCATTTGCTCTCCCCTGTTCTTTTATCTCTGCCTTCCCCGCCTTGAAACCAGTTGAGCCAGCAGCCCATCAGACACAGGGAAGGGTTGGTCCATCAGCTGTGGAGAGGAGCGGAGTCCATTCCCCAAAATGTATCCTTTCTCCTCCCCCTACTTTAAATTTTAAAGAAACAACAGGCCACATTCTCTGTTACCCTCCACTTTGCACCTCTGCACGGTGGGTGTAAAATGATACTGAATCAGAAGGGCAGCATTGTACAGCGGAGCTAAGTGGGTGTAAAAAGATGACACAAGGTGCCAGGAAACAGAATCAGGGCTGATGTTTCCCTCTCGCTCGTCTTTTGCATATTGCAGCAGCCCAACCTATTTAGCTGTCTCCCACCTCTGGCATGTCCTGCAGCTGCTTTCAAAGGACATTTTTTTATGGTTCGGCTGCAGCAAGACGGGAGGTTCCTGGCTTCATACATAATGAATGAGAGCCAAACTGCTCACATGTGCTCATCAAAGACAGCCTGTGAGAGAGGTGGGGACAGTACAGTATGCTGGAGCAAGGGCGAGAGAACAACAGAAGCCTTATGAGGATGTTAGGGGGAATGTAGTGTTAAGCAGATAGCTTTAAAGCAGCGAGGAGAATGAGGGGTGTACACATATGTACGTGGGCATGTGCGTGAGAGAAAAAGATGGTCTC
>NW_020664593.1:7712187-7847544 GCF_002925995.2 Terrapene triunguis | reverse complement strand
CTCTATGTGGTAGTAAACGCAGCGATTAATGCTAATGAGTCTGCTGTTAGCAAGTAATATTATTGGTGTTATACTCACACCTCACCAAATGCAGAGCCTCAGTTTGTTAAACAGATGCCAGTGTTAACGGCCAAATTCTCTTCCCATGGATAAGTTAGCATTAGTTAAATGTACCATTAAAAATAACCATTTAAAATGTCAATGAAAACAGAGTCTGTGCCTGCCAGGGTTTTTCTGGCCTCCCTTTTATTACTACTGAACTTTTCAGTGGAAGTGAGGTTGATTTTAAGTGCATTTTGATAATACACACAAAAATGGAGAATTGGCAGCACTAGCTAAACCCAGAGATGGTGCGTGAAAGCCTGCATGTTTCACTCACACAGTTCTGCTTATGCCCCTCACTCCTGCCCTGCTGCAGGCCCCCTGCTATTCCAGTGCTGACCCGAAAGTACCAATTCTTACCTCATTTCCGGAGCCCGCCCTCACAGCTGTGGCATTGCACCTCAATCTTGACTTGCCATTTTATTGGTTTCATTTAGGCCTTTTCCCCTTTTCTCCAGGGATTAACCACAAAATGATCATGAGTCTCCCCAATTTGTTCATTAAGTCTGTTTCCCTGTTGTGTTAACTTAAGCTGTGTCCCACTCCTGGCCGCCATTCCAGGGCCTCACACGCAGACCCAGACCCACCCACACCGAGCAGGAGACGTGCTCAGGGCTCCAGTGGACGAGGTTCTCAAAAAGACTCATTTCTGATCTGAGCAGGTGATAACAAAGGCTGCTGTCCCCTAGATATCATCATGCCCCCGGTAACTGTATAGCACCACAGCCAAGCAATATGCAAACAGACTGTAACGATATGCTGCAAAGGAACAGCTGTCTTTTCGGGAAACGTACCTGGGCAGGAACATGAGTACGCAGGATGCGCTGTGGTCTCTTGGCTATTCACCAGAGCAGGATGCAGAAGCTTTCACTGTTGGGTTCCTCTCTGGGTAACTCATTGTGTCAGGGGTCTACAAATGAAAGAGTTGCTGCTACTGATGTTGATGACCAAAGTAACATGGGACAAGGTACTTCTGAGAGTAAAGGGGGCGTTCCCCAAAAGAGAATATGCCTACCACCAGGGATGATGGGGGAGAAGACGACACTGCTTCTAGCAGAATAAGAGGTCACCGGGGGCAATATGGGTGCTAGAGATTCATCCAGTGCTGTGTTTAGCTACCTCAATGGCGGCACAGGGTACAGCACCAGGTAAACAGCATAAGCTGAAATCACGTGTAGGGAAATATTTTCCACTTAACAGCAGTGGTGAAATCCATGTGGCTTGTTTGTTATGTCGGCAGATGTTAGCTACAGATTTCGGCCTGGGTGGGTGGGTGCCACGTCTCTGCAGAACCCCATCCAGCAGCACGCTCATAAGGATGGGCATATTCAGACAAACCAGGGTGAACAGCAGCCCGGTGGGGGGAAGGAGCCGGCTCCGGCACCACATCCATTCTAGGGCACACTTTGCTGAGTAAGCAGCATGCTCACCATTTCCCACCAGAGGACCGATGTCAGACTGACCCAGCAGTTCCTTTCTGAGAGCTCTGAGATGGGTTCACAGTATCTCCCTGTACCCCCAGCCCCAGCAACCCATAACTAAATGCTGCCTGTGCAGATACTAGTGCACCCGATCAGGGTGGAAGATCAGGGCTTTTGGGAGCTCATAGTTGCTGCTGATCCATGGTGACAACTGCTAAACTCTTCTTTGAGTCCCCTCCCCCGGCTGCAAAATTTGCCAAGCAGTGAACAGTTCAGTAGAGCAGGCCCCTGAGAGCTGTGTGTGGGAAGGGTAGGATTGTACACCTGACTGCATGTTCTGGAGCAGCAATCAAACCACGCATGGTGTCGGCTAGGACCTGCTTTAACCACAGCTACAGAGAGCAGCTTTGAGAAGCTACACGTTTCCCTCACTATATTGGAGGAGTGATGTGCTAGCAGGGAAGGGAGGTATCCTGCTTTGCAACTCCTGTTGCAGCAGTTTCTCTGTGCTGATAGTAAAGTGGCCAGTGCTCTGCAGCCAGAAAAACCATCCTTATACTGTACATTGTGTTCTCCGAGAGCCTTGGTTACAGCAGGAACCTCCCTGCCACCTGGGGAAGCGGGAGGTGGGAAAGCTCCTATCTCCACAGGCTGTATGAGCAGCTGGCTGCTTTACAGGGTTTCTGTCTGCATGGCTCAGGCCCAGACAGACAGCAGCCTGTGCCCTGCAACAGCAGAACGGCCACTAATCAGGATTCCGTGTCTCCCTGATGCCCTCTGGTGATACCATCAGGATTGTGAGTGTTTCCCAGCCTCTCCTGCTCCATTTCTCTTAGCCTGTGGTAGGCCTGTTGAGAGAAATTTGGGGCCTCAGCACCTCATGTTTTCTGGAGCCTGACCCCAGTTACAGAAGTTTTGGGCCCACCCCATGCTCAGGGCCCAGTACAATTCTCCCCACTTCCCTCCATCCTCTCATCAGCCCTATCTTGGCCCTTCCTGCTCTTCCTTCCCAGGTCCTGGGCCACAGGGCCTGTTCTAGGGGAGGGCAAGCAGGGCTGTTGCTCTGGACACCAACTTCTAGGGGGCGTCGCTCTAGTGCACCACTTGGCTTTTTTTTGACTCTTCTCCACTCTGATTGGCTGGCCTTTTTGGGGGGTGGGAGTGGGGTATTGGTCCCTCGTGGGGGCTGTATGCCAAAATCATTTTCCATCCTGGCTGGCAAAATAGCTAGAGCTGTTCCTGCTGGGTCCCCCTCTTCCAGGTCCATTTATTTCCAAGCATCATGGGCTCTCTTTTTCCAGCTCCCTCCTCTTTCTGGTCCATATCCTACACGTTCCTACTCCCATTCCCCAGCACTAGACTCCTTCTCCTTCAAGTTCTAGGCCCCTCTCCTCAGATTTCCCATGTGCTAATTTTTCCTTCCCTACTGACAGTTTCCCTCCTGCCCTGTTTCAAATTTCTCTGTTTCCTGGCTCCTCCTGCTCTATTTCCCTGAATCCCAGCCCAATCCTTCTTACTCTGCTTCTCTCCACCCCCTGCTGTGTCCCCATCTCCTGCCTTCTGCTCTGTTTCCATGTAGGCCTTGGGTCTTCTGGCCATATTTTCAGGACACATCTCTGTGTGCCACCCAGTCCTGGCTCCTCATACTCCACTGGCCTTTCTTGCAGCCCCTCCTGTTTTCTCCCCAGATCCTGACCTCTCATGCACCATTTGCTTGTTTCCATGCTTCTCCCCCTCTTGTTCCATTGCCTGTTGTCCCATTATTTCCTGCTCTGTTCCTGTTCCCAGCTCCTGGTTTTTCTATGCATAACCTGACCCCACTCTCATGGGTACCTTCCTGCTCTCTTTTGCCATGTACTGACCCCTATCTCCCTATACCCCAGACTCTTCTGCTCCAGTTCTCTTTGGCCTGGTCCCCCAGCCTCCCTTCTTTTTACCAGCCCACCCAGCTGCTTTTTTGCTTCCACTTCCAGGCTCCTCCCGCACTGCTGCACCCATCCTTCCCCTACCCTCTTGTCCCAGCCCTCTTTCCTCTGTAGGCCCCTGCTGCTGTGTCTCTGTGTTCAGAACTCTCTTGCTCCAAGCCCTTTGTCTGACCCCATCCAGCTCCATTTTCCTTTGTCCTGGGGAGGAGGAGGGGGATGAGATTAGCTCTAAAATCATGAGATTTTTTTTTAAATAATGTTTTTCTGAGTTGGTTGATGTTTGAACCCCCTGCTGCGGGGGGTGTGTGTGTGTGTATTAGTGTTGCTGACTTACAGTGAGAAATGGGATTTCATCCACAACTCTGCACCCTAGCGCCAAATCAATCAATCTTGTGTCCCCACTTCTCATATGTGTCCCAGCCACACAATTCTGCACCTCCTCTTACTCCCCTCACCTATGTAAGCGGGGGAATGGTCCCGCTATTGTGGGGAACTTTCCTGGCTTCTGCACTACCCCGGTGAAGTGGGCTAGCAAAAGGATCTGAGTCCTCGCTCCCACTTCCTTTACCCAGAGGCCTCCCTGCCCTTGAGGACTCCCCTTCCACTCTCCTGTCTGGCAGAGTCCTCATAAACCCTGACAAGGCTGGGCCCAGGATTCCTGGGGGGCTCGACCCCCAACCCTGCTGTGGTCACCCTGGACAGGGGCTACGGTGTCCCCACTCCGGGGTACTCTCTCTGCACTGGGCACCTCCCTGACCCACTGATCATTTCATACAATTTAAAGCAAATACAAGTTGTTTAATTAACAATTAATTTTAAAAAAATAAGGAAAAATGGGAAAGGTTAAAGGAAAACACATCACCCCGCTCTGTGGCAGGGAACATTACAAACAGTGTCTCTGGAACGTCAGGGCAGTTCACAGTCTGTTCCTTGTAGGTCCCAGGCCTCCTTCTCAGGCCCTGGCTGTGCTGCAGAGACACTGCGGGTTGGACACTTGCTCTGGCGGTGGCCACAGGCTGTCAGGCTCTAGGTGGCAGGACCCTTTTTCCCAGCGTCGCCCCTGCCTGGTCGGGGTTATGATCCCTCTCCAAGTCTGGCCTGCAAGGCCTCTTGGCTGAGGCGTCTCCCTGTGCTGGGCCCACTGCCCAGGGTCCCCCTCACTCTCCCCAGCTGCTCACCGCACCCAGCTCCAGACTGCTCCAGCTCCAGCTCCACTCTCCCTCAGCACGGCTGCTGCTGCTCTGCCTTCAGCTCCCTGGGCTGCTTCTCTGGCCTCTCTGGCTCTGGTTGCTACAGCTCTGCCCCCAGGACAGGTCTGCTTTGCAGGCTGCTTCTGTGACTCTGCTCCCAGCTCTGACCTGCTTCCTGGCTGCTAGTCTAGCCCCTCTGGCTCTGGTTGCCGCAGCTCTGCTCCCAGGGCAGGTCTGCTCTCTCTGGGCTGTGCTCTGGCTTTGAGGCTGCAGCTCTGCTTCCAGCAACTTAGCTCGGGCCCCTGCTCTCTCCTTAGCTCGGCCCCAGTCTGTCTGACTCAGGCCATTCCAGTTCACACGGAGGACAGGACCCCCCTGGCCTCCTGACTCCCTGATTAGCCTGCCCGCCCTGTCAATCAGGCTGATCTGGAGCATTGGCCTCTCCCCATTGTTCCTGGGGACTGTCAGTCTCAGGCTTCTGATTTGCCATCGACCCTTCCCCTTTTAGTGCTGGGAGCTAGCCAACCAAAACACCCCCACTGAGTGTTAGTAAGGGGGCAACAGTCCCCTTACACATAGTGCAGCCTCTGCTGCTCCTGCGGTTCTTCACTCACCTTGCCCAGGCCTGGGGAAGGAGCTGCAAGGGGGTCACTCCCCCCTCCCCTTCCCCTTCCTGGTGTTGCACAACTTGCAAGGATGGGAGGAGCACAGAGCAGACTGACCCATTGCACACAATGGGGGGAAGTGCACAGACTGACCCATTGTTCACAGAGGTGAGGGGGAGGAGCACAGAGCAGACTGGTCCATTGTACAAGGGGTGAGGGAAAGCGTGGAGACTGACCCATTGCTCACAGGAGGGGTGGGGAAGAGCATAAACTGACCCATTGTTACAGGGGAGGGGGGAAGAGCACAGACTGACCCATTGTTCACAGATTGGGTTGCCAATCCTCCAGGATTGTCCTGGAGTCTCCAGGAATTAAAGATTAACTTTTAAGTAAAGATGATGTCATGTGATGGAACCTCCAGGAATTCCTCCAACCAAAATTGGCAACCCTATTCACAAGAGGGGAGGGGGAGGAGCACAGCTTGACCCATTGTGGAGGGGAGTACACATACCCCTGCTAGCTCTGATTGAGCAAGGAGGTGAAAAATAGAAGTGATGGTGCGATGGGCTGGCTGCCCCAAGTATAAGTCTATCTGAACCCCTAGGGCCAGACTTGAGGGGGACAAGCCCATCTCGCTAATCACAGCGCTGGGGCTACCCGGCTATTTTTAGCACACTAGTTTGATCAGAGGCAGCACTGGTATGACTCCTCCAGCTGCAGTGCAGACACGCCTTAAGTGCGCTTTTCATTCTGCTCCAGCTCTGTTTGCGCTGGACTCCTCTTTGTCTATTAGTAACTTCCCGACATGACTTCTTCCCCATGCCTCCCTGGAGGTCGCTGTTCTGTGCTGAGTCGCTAGGGTGACCAGGTGTCCAGTTTTAGACTGGAACACCCAGTTGAAAAGGGATCTTGGCGGCTCCGGTTAGCACCGCTGACTGTAGCTGCCATTGACCGGGACCCATAGCCAATGGGATCTGTGGGGGTGGCACTTGGCCGTGGCTCCACATAGGAGCCATAGGGGGGACATGCCGCTGCTTCCGGGAGCTGCTTGAGGTAAGCACCGCCCAAAGCTTGCACCCCTGAGCCCCCACCCTATGCCCCAGCCCTGATCCCCATCCCACCCTCTGAACCCCTCAATCCCAGCCCAGAGCACCCTCCTGCACCCCAAACTCCTCATCCCCAGCCCCACCGCAGAGCCCACACCCCCAGCCAGAGCCCTCACACCCACCGCACCCCAACCTCTACCCCAGCCCTGATCTCCCTCTCGCCCTCCAAACCCCTTGGTCCCAGCCCGGATCACCCGCCTGCTCCCCAAATCCCTCATCCCCAGCCCCACGCCAGAGCCCGCACCCCCAGCCAGAGCCCTCACCCCATCTCGCATCCCAACCCACTGCCCCACCCCAGAACCCGCACCCCCAGCCAGAACCCTCACCTCCTCCTGCACCCCAGCCCCCTGAGCCAGCTTGGTGAAAATGAGCGAGTGAGTGAGGGTGGGGCGAGCGACAGAGGAAGGGGGGGATGGAGTGAGTGGGGGCGGGGCCTCAGACAAGGAGCGGGGCAGGGCGGGATCTCAGAGGGGGGTGGGGAAGGGGCGGGGCAAGAGTGTTCGGATTTGTGCAAGTAGAAAGTTGGCACCCCTACGAGTCACACGTCACAAGGGGCCATTTGAAAAATTCAAATTAAATGAATGCATTTGCTGGGGGATCTCAGCAAGCCCCTTGCAGGCTGCCTGACTGAGCAAATACCCTCACTAACCCTGCTGCAGAGGGCAGGGCCTAGCATACTGCCCACTGAATGCCAAAGAGATCCCCTCCTCCAGAGCCCCCCTCCCCCAACGACAACAACTTGGTTGCTGGCATAGAAGGGGAAGAGGCATAGAAACATTCAGTGTCCCAGGTGGGAGAAGAGGGGAACGTTGGCATCCTGAATCCCATTTGGGACAAAATGCTGGATGGAAAGTCTTAAGAACTGGTTGATACAGTGTGCATAGCCGTCATTGTGGTTAACATAGGATATTATCCTGATCTCACTGACTGTTTTGTCACCTGCATCAGTGGGAGCAAGATCTAGCCCTGCATACCCCTATGAGTGTAGGCTTTGGACACAGCTCTCTCTGTGCTCCACAACAGCATGTTGAAAAATCCCTGGGTAGTTCACCTAGGGGATCCCACACATTCCCTGTGCCTTTCACTGCAAATCCATGGCCATTAAGGACTTCATAGTTATCACAGTGCTGCAAGCCACAGCCATATGGAACTTCAGTGCAACAGCTGGCATAGAATTCAGTTGCTTCAGCAGAGGCTGTTCTTACAGCTTGAGCTAGAGGATAATCTCATCTCTCTTTGTATAGCAGACTTCTCAAACATATGCTGCATCCCTCTCTAGTGGCTTGTTCACAGAGAGAATAATCTGCTACTGCTACCACCCACTGGAGTTATTCCTTTAGTTCATGGGGTTTGTGCCAGGCTGAAACCTTGCTGCTGACCCTGTGGCAGTGGGGATGGCGGGGGGTCATCACAGCAGGGTCAAAGATGCATGAATTAACAGTTCTCATTCCATCCAATAGAGGGCACTAGTAGAGTAGTGGTGTATATCCACCAGCCATTTCAGTACAAAAGCATTGCACCAGATGAGCCAAAACTGTGTATCAGGGGAAGGGAAGGGAAATTAAGATGCATTTCTTCCTTTTCACGTTTATTTCGTTTTTGTTTTTGTTTTTTTTCTCTTTTTTTTAAGATCACAGAAGAGCAGAGCATTCATACATGTAAAGAAACAGAAACAAGATAACAGAAGTTAAATACATTGAGGAAAGAAAAAAGAAAAAGCTTTTTGTTGGTGTCAGGTTTTGTTTTGTTTTTTTCCCTTCTTTTTTTTTTTTTTTTTTGTTTTTTTGAACACACACACACTTGCGCATTTAAAATTTTCTTCCACAGAGCTAGTATCCGAAAACAAACCAATGGCAAAAAATAAAATGGCCGTGTTCTTGTTTCATTAAAGAGAAGTTCAGCTCATGTCTACGGTGCTGGGGAAAAATATATATAAAGATATAGATATATATATATATTTATATGTATATAACACTGTTAATGAGAAGAGTTCTAACCACCCCACTGTGTAGCAAGAAGAAGGGACGCTGGACCTCCTCCCTAAGGCCTGGAGGATGAAACTTAGCTCCAGCTGAGGAAATGGAACGGTTTGGGGGCAGCTGGTGTGGAGGCAATTTTTACTCTCCCCTCTCCTTCTCTCCCCTCCCCCCACACCCTTTCCTTGTTTGTAGAAAGTCACCACAAACCATGCAGCTGATGGCTTTCTATAGACAAATTGCTAAAAGCAAATTGAGATGTATGTGTCATTTTGCATGTGTCACCGGGGGGTCTAGGAAAAGAGAGTGGTGTGATGGCTGTGTGAGGGATTTTTGGAGGAGAATGGCATGTGTGTGTTGTAGGGATATTGGGAGGGATGAGTATCTGTGTGACTGAAAGAGGGAGCAAATGAAATAACTTCAGAGCTGGAAGACACTCCCCAACTGGGAAGTTCTCTCCTTGTTGATAGTTTCCTAGGTGGTCTTGCTCCTTGCGGCCTGCGAGTACTATATGTAGACACACACACATACTCACATTCCGTAGGAGGTGCTAGACATTCTTAGAAGGAAGTAAAGGGGTTGACCGAGGACAGATAGCAAGGCTCAGTTCAATCCCTCTGTTCTCACAGATATGCTGAGATGTTGATTGATGGGGCCCCAGTTAGGGTATCACAACGCACGTTCCCCACGGGGCTCGGGAAGTGAGCTGAAGATATACACAAATCGGGGAGAGGTAGTTCCCTGCCCCGCCTGGAGACTTCCTTTGTTGGATAGGACCTTTGCCCACTAATGTGCTCCCCAAACAGCCTTGCCATGAAGTCAGCCCTACCACTAGCTCTGCAATCCTATCCTCCTGACTGTTGAGACACCCTCCCTTCCTCTACTGTCTTGTGTACTCCTTAAAGGTTTGCAGGACCTTTTGGTGGCACTAGCTAAGCTGAACCTGCAATGAGGTAAGAGCCCTTTACCTTCCATTTCCTGGGCTAATTTAGAGGAGCTGTCCTCTTTTCCTTCCTCTTCTCAGGGTGGCTGGCTTACCATACATGGGCCTCCCCAAGCCATGCCTAGACAGGGGATCTTGCTGGCATCCTTACCAAGCTGATTTCCTCCCTGCTGAGATAGTGAGATTGGAAAACAAGTGAACACCTGAGATTTGGCCTTTGGGGAAACAACCCCAATAGAAACCATGCTGAGGTGTCACACTGTAAGATGTAGATGGGAAGGGGGCATGTTAAATAGAGGGGAACAGGAGGACGGTTCAACAGTTGGACACACCCCTTAATGTCGAAAGGACTCATGCAGCTAACTCTCCCAGGCACCACACTGGAAATATACCCACTTAGAGACCATGCTGAGAGCCAATGGTCTTCCTCATTGATGTGGCTGGGAATTCTGTGCATGGATTGCGAACAGCACATGGCCCTAACTTTTTTATTAACAACATAGCCTGGGAGACCATCTCCTAGTTTAATTCTCTCTTCCCGCCCCCACCACTCTGCTCCTCACATGAGGGGCCTCTTTTCACAGTCTTTTCTGTGCACTTGTCAAAAATGAAATAAGCTTTTGCCACCCTCAGGAGGGAGACTTAGAACTTCCAGCTCTGCCTCACCTCCCCAAGACTGTATTCCATGGCACCATTTGGTGTGATTTGCTGTGTGATGTCAAGCACCATGAAGATTTTGGCCATGGATCAGTGGGGTCAGAGCAGAGGACATGGGTTGTACTATTAGACTTGGGAGAGGAAACACTTCCTCACTACACACCTGGATTCCTTCATAAGATGATGTGAAGGAAATAAGCAATATGTGAAGGCCTGACCAAAATGTCTTCTTGTGGAAGGGCTCAGAGTGAGGTTAAATGCTCCCGAGCTCCACTCCCCCAAATGCCTATGAATCCTCGGTCATTGCCCCAAATTTCCTTCCAGACTTGCTACTTCTACATGGCCTGGAAAATGTGTGAAAAACAAAGTTTACAAAGTTAATGCCATGAGCTCAATTTTGAAATAATGGCACCTTAATTGGATGTTCAGAAAGGTACCTAGGTGCATTGAATAGGTGCACCTGTGTCTGAAGTCCAATCTGAGCATTGAAATGGGGTGGGTGGACTTCTGAACATACGGTGATTGACTCTTGGTCTGGCATGGGAGAAAATTGGAGATTTGCCCATGATTCCTGAACAGTAAATGCTGTGTAAAGGGGTGTAAACTCAGGCTGTAAATCAGTTTACACAAAGCATGTAAACAAACAAAAAAAACCCTTGTTAATGTCACCGTTAACATGACCCTGATGATAACCCTGGTCTACACAACTTTGCTGGTGGAGAAAGCAGGGGTTTGCATTGCTGCTCTACGTGTCCGCAAGTTGTGGTCTGGAAAAGGATCATAATGCTGAGATACATGCGTTACCTGGGGATTTTCGCACCCACCTTCCCAGCATTTCACAGCCATGCATCGCTTCATTTTTCACCCAGCCAGACACATACAAACAACACGCTGCAATCATGTATGGCGTTCAGGTGGTCCCAGAGGGCTGCGTTCACACTGTTCATTTCCTTTCAGAAAGTTGCCCCCCGCCCCCTCCCACTGGTAACCTGAAAAGGGTTAGATATCTGCTAGCAAGTAAGGGGCCATATATTAAATCTAAGTGTTTGTTCCTCTGCTTGGACATTATTGGCCATCTCATGTCACTCTCGTATATTTACAAACTTGTAGAAGAAATACAATCTTTTTTTTAATAACACTAAATGTTAAACCTCCATCAATCAAACACAATTACACCTACACTCTCAAGGAACTGGTGTCCCATTCCAAATCCCACTGAGGGGTAGGGCAGCAAACAAGTGAGTGGATTTTGAGGAGGGGGAGAGGGGGCCAGAGAAGCAGGACCATTGTGGGCGCCTAAGGAGAAAGGCTCTGCACTGGAGGATATGTCTTTTCAATGTAATTATCCACAGGGGTGAAGAAATGATCAAGGAAAATGCCTTTTCCCTTCTTCGCTACGGCCCTGGTCTTGGGAGGTGCTGTGCAACCCTCATTGACTTCAATGGAAATGGTGGCTGCTCAGGACCTCTCAGGAGATGCTCAGCAGCTCACAGGATTGGGTCCATTAAAAACATTAAATAAATATTCCCCCACCCCAGCTCTCAAGTTAAAGGGACAGACACTGTCAAGAGTGGAGATCTCAGAACAGAACAAAATAACTGTAATACTGTGCACTTGCATCATGCCCAGGGGTGCTGGAACTAGGGGTGCTGGGGGTACAGTGGTATCCCCCGGGCTTGAAGTGGTTTCCATCATATCCAGGGTTCACAGTTTGGTTCAATGGCTCTCAGCACCCCCACTATACAAATTGTTCCAACGCCATTGTCATGCCTTTCAGCAGCTGTACTGGTGAGTGAATCTCATTATCCCCATTTTACAGAGGAGAAACTGAGGCACAGACTTGCTCAAAGAGTCAGGGGCACAGTCAGGAGTAGAACCCAAGAGTTCTAACTGGCAGACCTCAGCTCTACTAGACAGAATGGGTCTTCCGAACCATCTTTGTCTTTTTCTGTTCTGGCATTTTTGTTGTTGTTGTGTGTGTGGGGGGAGAGGGGGGAGGTTTCCCCGCAAAACAAAAGCTTCAGTGCTCTTTTTTCTAAAAATATTTAAAACAATTCACTGACAGTAGCCCAATACTTGTGAGGAACCATACAATAACAAACCACTGTGTGCCGCCTAGTGCTCATGAACAACCCTACAATAACACAGCAATATGTGCTGCTCCGCACTCATCAGTGACCCTACAATAACAAACCAGTGTGTACAGCTCAGCACTCCCGAGCTATCCTACACTGATGAAACAATGCGTTCAGCCCAGTTCTCATAAACAACCCTTGACAGTCTCCCTGTAGTAACAAATCAGTGCAGGCAGCCCACCACCTCTGAGCAACCCTACAATAACAAACCAATGAGCCAATATGTGGGAGAGGTTGCATAGTCCATCCCCCAAGTGCAATATCTGCTACTGGACTTGTACACTCACTCCCCTCCCTACAGCAAAACCCATCAGACTCAGAAAGAATCACCAGCAGAGGCTAGAGGGCTCCTGTCCTAAGAAACTCTGCAGGGCTCATGGTCAGTAGGTCACCTACAGGACAAGGCCCAGATTCTCAAAGGTATTTAGGTGCCTAATGCCCAGTGTGTTCAACAGGAGCCAGGCGCCTACATACCTCTGAAGGTCTGTGCCTCGTTGTCTGGCCCCACTGGATCCAGTCCCACCGGGCCCAGCTAGCCCCTCACGCCAGAGGACAAAAGTTGAGCCCTCACTCTGGGTCACTGAATGATTTCCAACCCCTCCCAAGCAGTGATGGTGGCATATCTGTTATCAAGGCGCGCACACACACATATTCTGGGGTGTGATTTTTGTGGGGAATATTCTCCAACATCCCAAAACACTAAGGGAAAATTACAGCAGAGCCCACCTTGAGCTGAGCACGTACCTTGAGGGATAGGGGAAAATCCCCTTCCCTTGACTGGTGACATCCTGCAGGCCTGTTTCTCTGCTCTCCTCCCTTAAAAGACACTCAAAGACTAATATTTATCTGCAAGTCCTGGTTGGCTGCGAGAAGCCTGGCTGCCTCTTTAATTGATTGCCTGTCTCTGCCCCAAAACTGCCTCGCTCAGCAGAAAAGAGGCAGTGCTGTTGAGCTGCTTGATCAAGGCGAGCGCTGCCATGCTGAGCCGGCACTGAATTATAGGGAGCCTCCTCTTGCAGATTTCATCTCAGCTGAGTAAAGGGAAGGATTGAAACACAAAACAGAATTAACTCATTGCTTTCTGGTGATCAGTCTCCCCTTTCTTAAGCCTGCTCAAGCCAGAGAGATTTCCGCCCTACCTCCCCTAAGTTTTTACAGCAAATTCCAGGCAGATCTGAATTGTATTTATTGGGGGGTGGGGGGGAAGAGAGAAGGGAATTTTTACTGCTTAGGAAACTGCTTAGGAGTAGGACACAGTGAAGGCCAGTGCGTAGCTCCTAAATCCTGACCCACAGCACCTCTGCTAAGCCAGTTCCAGAGGCTCTGCTGAGAAAGAGAAGGGACTGGCAGTCCCAACACATCCTCTGCTGTGGACACCCAGATCATGGCACTTGTGACCCTAGGCGCATTTAGACACAGGTTGCCAGAGACAAAAGACTGGTGCATTAACCCAGCTGTCCCCTTTCACAGCACAGCCAATGGGATATGTGAGGCTCTTCAGCTTTGCACGTGTCCCATTGCTTACATCACATCCTGCAGGACCTGTTGCTGAAATGGCAGAATCCAGCAGCTAGGTAGCATTTCAATAACTCTGTTTCAAGTGACCTACTCTGAGACTCACCACCTCTTCTCCACCAGGTGTCACTAGAGTTTCTTTCATCAACTACCTCCTCCTCTGACCATCCAGAGGGCAAGGATGTCTAGAAGCAACCTTAGCAACTTTGACATGTTACATATAGATCAATAAAATCCCCCCCCATTGCGTACCCCCTTGTATCTCTCTTCAATGCACCACCCAAAGCTTCTTTCTTGTATGTCAAGAATTTTGGCCCCAGCTTTTTTACAGTCCCAGGTTCTGGCCACTTTCTGAACCAATTTGACTTTTCTTTAAAGTATAAAATTAAAGAAGCTCCATCTAGGTATTTTCATGGTGGCTGAGAGAGATATTTACAGGTTTGCTTTGATTGTAACAAGGAGGTCAGAGGGACAAAAAGTTCATTTCTATAGCAATACTGAATGGTTATGGATTACCACTTGGAGGCTTTCCTGGTAAGAGATATTTACTGGCCATGCCATACCTACAGGTGCAGAAGATCAGTGAAGCCCAAGTTATCTCACTGATTACCTTGCTTCCCAACCCACCCAGGAGTGGGTACTGGAGCAGTGCTCTTGAAGTGCTGCCATCTATGGTCCTACGTGTCAGTCACATTGATTTTCTACCTGTTTGGACATACACACAAGCACAGATGTGAAGCAGGAGCCACTAATCTGATGCATTACAGTTGAGTGCCAGCCGGGTGGGGTTGTTCAGGGAAGGGTTAAAAAAGTATGGAGATTGATGCTTCCAAGCAATACGGCCAGCAGGCTGTCAAGGCAAAAGCCAGCTGTGGGACGGGAGCCCATCTGAACCAGTGCCACAACTGACACACTCCCCACCCGCCACATCTGCCCAAGTGATCTCTCAGCACCATGTCTCACACTTACGATGCAGAACTTTATCTACAGCATGATGAGCTTATGTACATATGGACCATTCTCTTCGCATGCTTTAGAGAGAGAGAGAGAGAGACACACACACACACAGACACACACACACGGGAGACAGAGACACCCGGCCAAATACAGGGGGAGAAGAAGAGAATAAAAACAGTGTGTTTGTAGCATAGTCAACATAGCTTGAGCTCAGGGCAGAGAGGGAGGTATTGGAGGAGAAGGGGCGTAAGGGAGGGGGCCAACGAGGGTGCAAGGGATGGGGGAGGAGGCGTGGGGTTTCTTCATGGGACACCAGTATGCGAAAGGGATCTGGATTACTGCTTTCCAAAAGTCTGAACTGGCGGAGAGTCAGCTCACCAAATGGCCAAGGGAATCAAGGGGTTAAGTGGCTATAAACATCACAGCAAAGACCTTCTCTTTCAGAAGATGAAAGAAACAGGACTAAGGAAAGAAGGGGGAAACAAGAAATCTGGTTGGTTGTTTTTTTTTTTTTTACATCTCGGCGTCTTTGGCACAACGCGGTCCCTGCCCAGCGCCCCCTTCTCTCCTGCGCTCCGCGTCGCTTCCTGGATGGTCGATGGCTTGACAGACGTCTTGTCGTAATTCGGAATAAATGTTGCTGATTCGTCTTTGCTGTAATTCCCCCCCTTTGCTCCAGAACACACAAAAGTTGTGAAAGAACCAGTCCTCTCTCTCTCCCCCTCTTTTTCTCGCTCTGTCTCCTGTATGACGCGCTTTGTTTTGTGTGTTGTTATTGTTGCTGTTGTTGTTGGGTTTTTTTAATTTGATTTTATTCTGATTTTATTAACATTTGCTAAGTAGGCAGAGCAGGGACACTGCCAGCAGCCACAGTGGTACGGCCAAACTCATTGAACCGTTGTCTACTCTCCCTGTGCCAGGTCCTGTAGGGAGAGAGTGGGAAGGAAGAGAGAAGAGGAAAGGGTTACATACAGCAAGGAAGAAACAGAGTCAGCAAGAAACATGTTGATGGCCTTCAAAAGCACTGACTCCAGCTACTGTGAGCTCCTCACACTCAGTGCTCCCGCGCCATTCCCTACAGCGCCTCCTGTTGGGAGAGGCTGGGATTGCAGGTGAGCTTCCTCACAGAGAGCTTGTTTGCCAGTGTGTCCTGCTGAGAAAAGCTGGGACTGCAGTGTCTGTGAGCTCCCCAGAGCCAGCGCCCCTGCCCCATTCCCTCCTGCACCTCCTGCTGGGAGAGGCTGATACTGGAGTAGCTGTGAGGTTCCCACATCCAGCACCATTCCTTACAATGCCACCTGCCGGGAGAAGTTGGGCCTGTTGGAGAGCTGCTGTGAGCTCCTCAGTAAACAAGCTGTTATATCCTGCTCTAGCTTTCGCTAGCGATGGCAACATGGCTGTTCTTTTCACCTCCCTCCTTGTGGTGGCCCTTGAATGCCAGGACTTGTTATAATTCTGCATGTTGATGATGTCTATTTGCAGCCAGATGCCGGCTCCTCAGGGGCCGATTAATCACGTGCCAATCAATGAAACATGGAACCAATCAGCGAATGCCTTCAGTCCCAGGGGAGGCGCCGTAATTATTTGTTTGTTAATCAGGAGGAGGAACAATTTCCATGTAACTGTTATGACCCTGTGGTGCTGCACCTATAGGGAAGGGGGAAGGGAGTCCCAGCAAAGCTTTGATTTTCACAGGGGTGGGGAATGAAGTCGACAAGCTTGGCACTGCAGCAAGAAATACTGCAGACTTGCTACAGGAATATTATGTCCCAATACAAGTGACATCTCATTCATCCTCCCATTTGTGGCTCTCCTTCCTGGACTGTTTTTAAGGCAGAGATTCGGCTTGACATTCTCCCTGCAGCCCCAGACAGTGGTAGCTTGTTATATCACGGTGTGTGTGATAAGCATACATCCTGTACATGTCAGCACCTGCCCATGCTTGTGTGTGGTTGTGCAGGAACAGTGGAATGTATATATGGGGCGTGTGTTTGTATGGACAGGTGTATGGTGCATGCGGGAGAATCAGGCTGTCTAAGAAGACATGTTCATTTCAGCAGGAAGAACTGTTTATTGTGAAAAATATCTTTTACAGGACACTCTGAGTATTTAATAGGGATGGAACCACTAGAGTTCTACAGAAATTGCCTGGGAAACCTATAAAATGTAATGGAGAATGAGAATCTATAGGGGTTTTTGAGCCATGTTACAGAATTGTATAGCAGGGATACAATTCTCTATTCAAGTCTATATGGTGCTTAAGCAAAACAAACCCGCTAGAGAGGTTCTCATTAGTCATGCAATTCTGCAGCCTTTTCCCAGATGAGATTTGTTACTATCATAGCTCGTTGTTTAGTCCGCCAGCTGTTAGTGAGCTGATCCCATTTTTTTCATTATTAGGAAGTTTATGTCGAATCACGTGGACCGTCTCCTTTTCAGCCTATGGTCTGCTTCTTCAGCTAGTCACTGTGCATCTAGTGAAGCTGGTCACCTAAGTCACATGTTCTGGTTCTGCACTCTGGCTGGGGGCCAGAAACTTTTTAAACAAGGGAAGGCTCCAGAGTGAATTGTGCACTTACCCCATACAAATCCTGAGACCAATCATTGCTGAACTTTGGAGAGCATTTGCAGCCAGCGGTTGACTGAATAGTCATGAATAATGAATAATCTGACCCCACAAATCACAGTGAACACACCAGGGGGCTTTTGTTCACAAAAATGTCTGTGAGGCAGGCTTTTTATAATTCAGCTATAATATGCATATATGTGATTATGGGCACAGAGATGTGCATTTGTGCATGCACATTATAGATGTATAGTATGCATGTGTGAGACTATGCAGGTGTGTGTGTGTGTGTTCATTAAGGTGTGTGGTGTGGAGACTTCACACATACCAGTGCACAGATTTGTGTTAGTGTTCCATGCACCATGGAGTGATGTGCAGTATTTATAGGTAGGCCTGTACAGATATATGTGTGTGTTCCTGCGTGTGTGTGTGCGTGCTTGTGATTGCACACATACCAGTGTGTGAAGGTGTGTATGCCCCCATGGATTGATATACATTATGTATCTGTGAGCCTGTGAAGATGTGTGTTTTCTGGTGACTTCATTCGTATCAGGGCATAGATGTGTGTATATGTGTGTGTGTGTGCATGCGCCCTCCCCCCATGGAATGGTGTACAGTATGTGCATTGTGAGTCTCTAGTGGGGTGTGTGTGTGTGTACGTGTGTGTGTGACTGCTCACATAACAGTGTCTGTGTAGGTACCAATGGGTAGATATGTAACACATGCATGTCATGATATGAGTCTCCATGCAGGCATGAGTGGATATGTAACAGTGTGTGTGATGTGCTTTCCAATGGCATCATCTGTAACCAAGTTAGAGTAGTAGCTGCCTGTCCAAGAGTGGTACTGGGCCTCCAGGAGCAGGGTTCACAGTGTCACGTCTCAGATGTGTCAGACAGACTGGCCTGCTCCATCATCACAATCTCCCATCCAGGGCTCTGTTACAAGCCTCATCCCCAAAATAGGCCAGGGAGGGAGGAGACGGGGGACTACAGAAAGAAAACATGAGCCTGGGAGGATGCACCCGGGCCTGGGAGTCTCTGGGAGGGGATGCAGGGTGGTGAGTCTGGCAGGGGATATGGTTGTGCCAGCTCACGCTCATGCTCAGTAGCATCAGTGAGTATGTGGTTGTGTGATGAAGACTGTGTATTCCAGCGTGCATGTAAGGCCATCTCTGTGGATGAGCAACTGTGTGAAGTTGTGTGAGTCCTGTGAAGGTGTGTGCAACTACTAGAGTCTTTGTAGGTGACAGTGGGTTGTGTGTGTAGTCATGTCAGTCTGTCTATGTATAGCTGTAGTGCAGTAGTCCTATGTAGTCTTATCAGTGTCTCTGTGCAGCAATGAATCTGCATGCAGCTGTATTCATGTCTACAGTGGGTCCATGTGTAGTTGTGCAGCTGTCTGCGCAATGGGTCTGTGTGTAGTTGTGTTGTCTGCTGTGACCTGTGTGTAGCCGTATTGGTCTGCAGTGGGGCTGCATGTAGTTGTGTGGATGTCTGCAGTGGATCTGTGTGTAGTTGCATGGATGTGTGTAATGGCTTTGTGTGTAGCTATATTGGTCTGCTGTGGGTCTGTGTGGATATATATATAGTAGGTTTGTGTGGAGTTGTATTGGTCTGTAGTGGGTCAGTGTGTAGTTGTGTGGATGTCTGCTGTGAGTCTGTGTGTAGCTATGTTGGTCTGCAGTGGGTCCATGTGTAGCTATGCTGTTGTCTGCCATGGGTCTGTGCATAGCTGTGCTGTTGTCTGCCGTGGTATGTGTGTAGCTGTATTGGGCTGCAGTGGGTCTGTGTGTAGTTGTGTGGCTGTCTGCGCCCTTCCACAGCAGGGATCACTGGAGACTAAGTGTAGAGACCATGCCTTCTTTTCCCTAGTCATGGTGCCTACCGGAAGGGGACCCCAGGTAGCTAGTTAAGTTGGCGTCTAGGCTGTTTGGAGCCACTGCAGCAGTTCAAAGCAGCCCCAGCCTGCATGTAGCCACGGGAAACGCGGTGTGTAGCTCTATTTAGTCTCTGTGTGTCACTGATAGCGCTAGTTGAAAATTTTTTGCTGAAGAATTCCTCAACAAAATGTCTGGTTTTGTTGAATTTTTTTGGATTTAATCAAAAAACTGAAAATGCCAAGACTCTGTGAAAAATTTAGATGACAATGAAACTTTTTTTTGCTTTATTTGAAATTTTTGCAGGAAATAAAACCGATTTCCCAACCAGCCCTGGCAGTCATATAGGCACATTTTGCTGTGACTATGTGGAGTTGTGTCAGTCTCTGGGTAAAGGCAATTGTGTGGTTTTGCATACGTGGGACACAATCACTTCTGATGTTACCGAACCTTCCTGGCTGTTTTCAGCCTGGCCAAGACATTGGGATCCACATTGGATCTTCAGCTGACAGATCAGACCACCTGTCTAGCCCCGTCCCACTCTTTCTGGCTTTCCACATTTCTCCACTCAACTTTAATGGACTGTACTTCACACCTGAGCCTTGTGTAGGGGGGTGGACACCCGTTCCTGCCCTGAAGGGCTTAAAACAGCCCTGGGAGAAGACTGTTGCATGGGGAAGCAGCTACTAGGCTGATTGGGGAAACAGCTGCAGCTGGACCACGCCCCAATCAGGCCTCAGCTGGCCCTATATAAGAGGCTGGGAGCGAGAAAGACTTGTCAGTCTTTCTCTGCATTCAGAGAGAGAAGGACTTAGCTGCAGGGAGCTAGAGACAGAGTACCTGAGTGGAGCAGGGCTGGGGACAGGCTGAGGAGCTGGGGAGCTCCAGCTTGGATAGCCCCAGGCTGCGGCCTAGTAGGAGGCCAAGGGGTACTGGGGGTTGCAGAGGGCAGCCCAGGGGTAGGCCCAGGCAGCAGGTCCAAACCCAACCTTGCCAGTGATGAGTAGGCTGATACTGCAGTCTGCCCCAGGGAGCGGGGGCTAGTTGGTGACTGGCAGTAGCCGTATGCTGAGGTGAGGTGGGAATAGTGGGTGGGGGTTCCCTGGGGAGGGGAGACCCTAAGACTGAGGGGTTACTGCCAGGGAGCAGCACCCCAGCTATAAGGGCACCGGGGTCCAGGGAGGGACACGGCAGGCCAGAGGACAGGCGAATCACCAGTCTGCAGAGGGTGTTCTGGAGCTGGAATGAGCTAATTCCCAAGGATGACCAGCAGGAGGTGCCGCAGGTGTAAGTCTGCTCTTCTACACCTTGTCTGAAGAGATCTGGTCGATAGGAACAACTCTTCCCACTACAATCCCTGTTTTACAGGACAGCTGCCAACCTTCTTTAAGGTGTCCCTTCACCTCCTATCCCATCTGAGACCTGATGAATTCCAAGCTGAGGAAGCTGGTAGTAGTTCATCATTCCTGACCGTGTGCAGAGGGGGGGCCTGGCACAAACCCACAAATCTGAGTAGCCCCCAAACTGTGTGGGGGACTGAAATTCAATTCCAGAGCTCAGTTTTGTAGGTGACCCCTGATGCAAGAAAGGGCTTGAGCTATGGGGTGTTCACTGTCTGGATCTAGATCCAGATTTTACTGCTCTACTCTTAACCCCTCATCCATGCTCCCTGAATGCTGCCAGCACCTACCATACCCATGTGACTTCATTCCAGGAAAAGTCCCTGGGAAGGGAGAGGCAGGGAAGGAAGGCCAGTGGCAGCTGCTGCATGTTCTTGTGGGGTGGAGGTAGCGTGACCAGATGTCCCGATTTTATAGGGACAGTCCTGATTTTGGGTTTTTTTTTTTTTTTTTTATATAGGCCTCCCTTACCCCCCCCCCCCCATTTTCACACTTGCCCTCTGGTCACCCTAGGTGGAGGGAACCACACCCAGGCATGAAGCAAATATGAGCCATTTGTATGAGGCCTCCACTTCAAGCACAGAGGGGCTGATGCTATAGTCTTTGGCGCCACCTGCTGCCCATCGTTACCCACTACAGCAAGACCCAGCCGAGTATAAAAATTACACTTCTGTCAATTTAGGCTGTTCCAAACACTTTTGTGAGTATATTTGTGGGCTCCCTCTGCTCATCATTAAATCCCTCCTTATTTTAGATCCACACCTCTTGCTGCTACAGTACGTACAGTTTCATCTTGTCTCTGAGTAAAACTCACCTGCTCAAGAAGCTGAAGAACTGCTGGCACCGGCTACACCCAAATATCAAGTAGTTAGGTTTTATGCAAATTTCAGCTCTGTCCTTCAGCCCACCAATTATGCCAATGAGCCCCAGTTTTGCACCCAAGCACCAACTTGTATCCCTGGGCTCCCCACACAGCTCTGCCAAAGCCTCTCACTCTTGACCTACAGTACCCCCCTGCTATTCCAGTCCTGAGAAGATAGACGACAGGTGCTGAATTGTGCAAAGGGTCTTTTTTCTGGAAATACATGCACAACATACATGCTTAGAGCTGATCACCAGACTCCAACCACTTGTATCACCTCAAATAGATTTTAGTGAAGGGCTCCAGAAGCAAAAAGCCATTGCACTAATCAACTTGCATCTTATATCTCTTCAAGGGTCTGTGTACACTCATTTGTCTGTCTGAGACCAGAGATTAGCTCACGCTACCAAAATTGTATTATGAATCAAATCTTAAATACCTGAGGTTTGGGTTCACCCTTTCTACCCAACTCAGAAGTGTCTGCTTTAAATTTCTACAGAGGCACTCGGTTTACAGCAACCAGTACCTCTTTCATTTCCCACTCCGGTCTAGAACCCGAGTTCTGTGACAGTGACTTGCATGCTGACATCCTGCTTTACACTTTCTCCCTTATTTGGTAGCACAGTTGAGTTCATGACCATTCACCATATGTGAAAGGTGTTTCTTTCAATTTAGCCAGGGAAGGAAACTGGGTTTCAGATGAAAGATTAATGGGAAGATTTGGGGAATTTGCCAAATAACCTTGAAATTTCACCCAAGGGGCTAAAAAGCTTGAGAGAATAGGAGCAAATGAACTGGAAGTGGGAGAAACAGAGTGGAAAAGGACCACAATGTTTGCACATCTCCTCAACCATACTTATATTTTGCATCTGGCTCTACTCTGCAAAGTGACTCTGTTACAATGCATCAACAGGCTCCATGTTTCCTATCGCTCAGTGACTCCAAAGCAAATGGGTCACTTTACAAATTAAAAGCTGGTTTAGCTAACTTCACCCTCAGCTAGGGTGATCAGATGTCCCAACTGTATAGAGACAGTCCTGATATTCAGGGCTTTGTTTTATGTAGGCGCCTATTACCTCCTACTCCTGTCCTGATTTTTCACACTTGCTATCTGGTCCCCCACCCTCAGTGTGGGATTTGAGAATCTAGCTTGGCTCTTTCCTTCTCATGCATCAGTAGTGATAAAGGTTCTGCTGGCTAGATTCTGCCTTCCGGAACACCCGTGTGATGCCATTGTTTTCAGAGGGTTTGCCCAGACCGAATCGATTGACACATAGGCCCAGATTCTCAAAGATATTTAGGCTCCTAGCTGCACCTCTAGGTGTCTAAATCCATCATTTTAGGCACCACTGACATGTTCAAAACCTGCTCCCAAGCTCTGTAGGTGCCTAAGTCCTCTAGGCACATCGTTTTCCATTGGTTGACATATTCAATGCATTCTAGGCGCTGCTGCCACCCCTCAGCCAATGAGCAACTCAAAGCCATCACTCCAGCCAAAGCCCCAGCGTCTCCAAAGCAGGATTCTTGAACTCGGTGGGGGACACCTATCTCACCAGTGGGGCCTGAGCCCCCTGCCTAACACCTGACACCTATCAGCCCTGCAGCTGGAGAGCTTGAGGCAGATCACTGGTGGGGAGCGGGGGCAGCATAATGCCCAAACAAAAGACAGCCAAGGGGTCACAGAAAAATGTCTGGTGAGCATCACAGAAGTATTGAGTGTGCACAGGAGAATGGGGGCTGGGGAATGGGCTACCTAAGCAGCTGACCTAGCGCAGATGCCTCATTCCAGAACAGGGTTCGTGGCTGAGACTCCTGAGCAGAGGGAGGTGTCTATGTCTGGCCTGTCAGTCAGGTGCACCAGGTCAACTACTTAGGGGCCTATATCTCGCTCCTCTCTCTGCCCCACCCCTCAGCATTTCTTGCTGGCTAGCTTAGGTAGCTCACCACTCAGTGTGCTGGCTTCTGAGGATCTCTTAGCCACCTGACGCTCCCCATTCTTTGCCTGAGGCCCAGATCCTCAAGTGCACTTAGGCATCGACCTCCCATTGAAGTGAGTGGGAATTTGTGACCCCAGGCACCTCTGTATTTGCCTCCACCCACCATTGTAATAATCTTTGTACAACAGACGCCTTGTGGGGTATCAGTTGAAAACTAACAACTCCTGGACCAATTTCTGGTATACTGTATGTACGCAATGTCTAGTCAGAGTTATGGTTGCATGCTGGAATGATAACTTAAAAGTGATCAAACCAGGCTCGTTGGGGGGTTTGGTAAACAGGCCTGCTTGGACAAAGGAATGTGTATTTGAGTCAGGCAAAGACAATGAAGGGCCATTTTTACATGTTAGGTAAACTAAGCTAATAAGCAAACAAGTGGGGGAGCAAAGAGCATGGAACTTCCTTCACCACCAGACTCCATGTCACCTTCCTCACAGTTTGAATAAACTTTACTTTGAGGGGTACCCCTCAGGAGAATCCATTGCAAAGGTTCATTGGACTATAAATGAGAGGGGCAAGGAAACCCCCCATTATTTATCTTTCACCTAAGAAGACAAAGGTATCAGCCCTTTGACTTTGGGGTACACCGCCTGACCCAGGGGTTTGGTCAGCCATCTAGATGGAAACATGTGGTGAGGATTTTACCTTGACCCAAGTCTAGCTTGTTACGTTTTAGGTATTAGAAAGTGTTTTTATCTTTATTTCTCTTGTAACCATTTCTGACTTTAAGCCTTATAGTTGTACTCACTTAAAATCTCTCTCTTTGCCATTAAATATACTTGTTTTATTTTAACTGAACTGTTTGGTAACTCCAGTTAAAGTAACAAACTGTTGACTATTGATCCCTTAAAGGAATAACAGACTTTAACGTTCCTCTGCTTGTTCCAGAAAAGGGCTGAACATTTCAAAACATGTTTTTGGGAAAATGTGGGGCTGGGGAGAGTGTGGAGTCACCTTACCAGTCATTAGCCAAGGCTGGTGGAGGCCAGTAGAAGGCTGTGGTATTGCAGGAATGCTCCAGGATCCAAAGTGTTGCACCAGGGCTGCCCAGTACATAGACATAGAGGGCATGCTTGTGGCTGCCTTTGGGTGTCCCAGGCAGAGAGCCACAGTGGCAAGGCATTGTGAGGCACTCGGGTTACAGGGTGAGGCCACACAGCTCTTCATTGTATCCCAGAATGTCACAGAGTTAGGCACCTAAATATCTTCGAGGATCAGGTCCTGCACACCTGACTCAGGGCTGTGGATTCCAGAAGGCAGCAGCCCACCTAGGGATTAGGCATTGCAATGCTGAGTGCCTAAGTTGGAGCTGGACCTTAGTGAAAAATTCTGTTGATGATGCACATGGAATAGACCCTCAGCTCCTTTTCACTGAGCTGTGCTGGCTTTCTAGGGTTAACAATCAAAATATTCAAAGCACCACCAATGTACTTCAGCCTGCTCTGCAGCACCCCTTTGCTATTCCAGTTTGTGGCTCCCCACACAACTCTGCCAATGCCCCTCACTCCTGCCCCGCAGCCCCCCCCCTTGCTATTCCAGTGCTGGGCTCCCCACAGAGCTCTGCCAATGCCCTTGATCCTGATCTGTAGCAGCTGCAGTTATTCCAAACATGGGCCACAGCACAACAGAAATTACCAGCTGGTGCCAAAATTCATGACATATTTTTGATGAGTATCACCAAACTCATGTCACTTGTGACCTAGAAACAATCTGTTCCCACGCTTCCCCCCATGTATTTGTGAAGGGCCACTATGTCCTGTGGCCTGGTTTAGCCAGGGGCATGGCATGGCAAAGTGAGACATTAGTCCTTTATGTTGCTGAGCCAGCTACGTTTCTTTGGGCCTAGCTTTTGACAAGACACTCTATAGAGTCTGTCCTTCAGGCACTGCTCTTGCAGCCCAATCGCTGGAGAGAGTAGCCTGTCTAAGAAAGGCCTTTGCCCAGGTGGGGGAGCTTTCTGGCATCTACTCAGTCCTGCATAGGGAGGTGCTGGGATGCCGTTGTCTGTCACGGAATGAGTTGAGTGAGAAACTACACATTCAGCTGATCCGAGGCCACCACATATCGAGCACCAAGCTACTGGGCTGCAAGTCGCCATCCAGACACTGTCTGAGTTAGTGAGTGGTCATGGGCTGAGACAAAGAGAGAGTCAGATCAGCTGAGGGATGGGCTGACACATAAGCTATGCAATGACGTATCTTTCTAAAAAATAGGCTCAAGTGCCAGAATGGGCTAGATGCAGGAATCACAGGGTTAAATTCTCTGGCCTGTGTTACACAGGTGGTCAGACGAGATGATCACAGTGGTCCCTTCTGGCCATAAAAGCTATGCATGGGTGACACTGTCACCTGGTGGAGCTCTGAAATGGCATCAGCTGTTTTCCAGCCAGCCAGTGACTGAATCCAGAAGGCAATCCCTGAAGTTTTACATTGGCCAATTATTGCCCATCGGAAGGGGATCAGTGTCCATATGAGGAGTGAGGCCAGCAGAGGTACATATGGGAAGCTGGTGATGTCAACTCAGAGATGTGTTGGCTCTGGAAAGGGGCAACACCAGTCCACTGATATGTTAGTTACAATACAGGGGTGGTGCCTGCTCAGCTGTGTGATAAGTATGGGCTGATGCTGGCTAAGAGTTCGGATGGGTATGGGCAGGAAGATGATGCCTGCTCAAGGATGGGTTGATGTGATGAGAAAGGTATGAGAGCAACGGTAGCTAAGGGCTGGCTATGATATGAGGATGATGCAAGAATAGGCATGTTATGGCTAGGGAATGTGACGGGTAGGAGAAGGGGCTGATGGGAGTTAGGGAGCTGATGGTATGGAAAGGAAGCTCCGGGATTTGATTAATATGAGACGGGGACAATGCTGATTCAGGTGTGTGGGAGAGGTGTCAGAGAAGGCGTGCTATGAGAGGTGTCAGAGAAGGCATGCTATGTGGTCATCAGTCAGTGGGACCTCTCTTCCTTTCTTCTCAGTGTGATTGCCATCCCCTGGCACTGTACACTGCCTTGTCCACATCTTGGTGGATCCTGTGCATCTTTGCAGGGGGGTTGATTTTTTTTTTTTTTTTGTTCTGCCTTTCTCTAAGCCTTGGGGTGGTGGAAATGGGGACACCTTGGGACAGATTCCCCAATCACTTGGGCCAGGCCATTTGTGTTATATGCTGATCTACTTCACCCTATCTCAGCCACACGTAACGCTCCCAGGTAAAACAACGAGGGTAATATTAGCTGGAATTCTGGCATCCTTCCCCCCCTCATTCCCCCTCAGAGCTTAGCTAGATCCTGCCACGAAGTGGCAAAGCAGGGTTAAAAAATGCAGGTTAATAGCAAGGGCGCTACACCACGTTTTCCCACAAGGTGGCATCCGAAGGCAAAAATGAGGACAAACAGAACTAACCTGTGCACAGCGCTGCAAACTGGAGACAAGCCCATGTGCAGATCTTATCCCAACGTTTCGGGGATGATTGCATTTGGGGATCTGGGTCAGATGCACCCAGAAATGTCCCCACCTCCTCCAAATGAGACAGTCGGGCACCAGGAGTGGAGCCCAGAGTCCACATGAAATGATTCAGCAACTGGCCCAAGCAGACTTCTGCTATCTACCTACCTAGCAATCACTCCATCCCTCCCTCCCTAGTTCCCAGGTGATTGCTGTCTCACCCCCTCAGCTGGGAAGCAGACGTTAAATCCGGCCTGTTCCAACCAGCAGCTCTACATGTCATTATCATCTGTGGACTGTGGTCTAACTCTGCAATGGAAGACCTGGAGAGGAGTGGACCTAATGTCTAACTTCACTGAGCTACTGACACTTGGTCGGCAACCCTGAAAAACTAGAACGTGCTGTACAGATGCTTCTGGCCACACATCCTTCTGGATGTTCTAATGTTGTGACCTGAGGCGAATGAGGTGTTAGTCAGAAACCTGTCCAGCCCACATCCTCCCCCGCAACACGGACCCCAATTCTTTCCTATAACCGGGATGGGGAACACAGAGCCCCGGTGGGACCTGTAAGCAGGGTGGCATCATCCCTCGCCTTCAGGGGTGTAGGCAGCAATTTGTAATTAGCAGGTCTATGCACATAGACTAATCTATTGTCCCCAGGCCTTGGAATCTGCCACTCCACACAATCCCACTACTCACTCAATGGCTGCAGGATCTAGCCTGGTCTGAGAGTGAACCCCCCAAGGCCCTTCAACTGCACAGAGCACAGCACCCAAATGGCACAGACACCACAGATGGATCCCCAGGATTTGAACCTATGGTCACTCGTATCACACTACAGAGGAGTCGCTTCAACTGCATGCACGTAACAGATTCATCCCCAAAGGGCAACCACAGCCTCTCATCTGCAGAGGGGCTCGCTGTAGCACCTCCCCACGCCTTCTCATCTGTCCACTGGTAAAGGGACTCCCCAGAGCCTCACATGCCAGGTTCCCGGGCTCAGTGATCTGAGGGAGCCAATATGGAGCTGTGACTTGCGAAACCTGAGTGTGATTCTCCTTTCACATACATTGGTGTAAGTCAGGCGTCACGCCACTGAATTTAATGTCAAACCAGTGTGAGAGAAGAACTGGGCCTATGACTCTTTTTTTGAGGAGAGATGAGAGACGGGGCGGGGGGGGGAGTGGGTCTGTCTGTATTTGGGAAATTAAGGGAGGAAAAAAATCTAGCAGGCCTCGGAGACTGTATTTCAGGGAGAAAAGACGGTTACTCACCGTTGTAACTGTTGTTCTTCGAGATGTGTTGCTCATATCCATTCCAGTTAGGTGTGTGCGCGCCGCGTGCACGATCGTCGGAAGATTTTTACCCTAGCAACACCCGGTGGGTCGGCTGTGGAGCCCCCTAGAGTGGCGCCGTTCTGGCGCTGGATATATACCCCAGCCGACCCAGCGCCCCCTCAGTTCCTTCTTGCCGGCTACTCCGACAGTGGGGAAGGGGGGCGGGTTTGGAATGGATATGAGCAACACATCTCGAAGAACAACAGTTACAACGGTGAGTAACCGTCTTTTCTTCTTCGAGTGCTTGCTCATATCCATTCCAGTTAGGTGACTCCCAAGCCCCACCTAGGTGGCGGGGTCGGAGTGAGACATTGCTGTGTGCAGAACCGCTGACCCGAAAGCAGCATCGTCTCTGGATTGTTGCACCAGCGCATAGTGAGTAGCAAATGTGTGGACCGATGACCACACTGCAGCTCTACAAATGTCCTGGATCGGTACTTGAGCCAGGAAGGCAGTCGAGGAGGCCTGGGCCCTCGTGGAATGAGCAGTGAGGTGTGGCTTTGGTACACCGGCCAGGTCGTAGCAAGCACGAATGCAGGACGTAATCCAAGAGGACAGGCACTGTGAAGAGACCGGTGATCCTTTCATCCGGTCGGCCACCGCAACGAAGAGTTGCGTCGTTTTCCTAAATGGCTTTGTCCGGTCAATATAGAAAGCCAGGGCCCTGCGAACGTCCAAAGAATGTAAACGCTGGTCTTGACGAGTAGCGTGCGGTTTCGGATGGAAGACCGGGAGAAATATATCTTGGTTTACATGGAAAGGTGATACCACCTTCGGAAGAAAGGCAGGATGGGGGCGAAGCTGCACTTTGTCCTTGTGGAACACCGTATAAGGGGGCTCGGATGTCAGCGCCCTGAGTTCCGAGACGCGTCATGCTGAGGTGATGGCTACGAGGAAGGCTGTCTTCCAGGATAAGTACAGGAGTGAGCAGGTCGCCAATGGTTCAAACGGAGGCCCTGTGAGCCTGGAGAGGAAGAGGTTGAGGTTCCACGTCGGAACCGGTTGTCGTTGCTGTGGGTACAGCCGGTCTAAGCCCTTGAGGAATCTAACGACCATCGGGTTAGAGAAGACCGAGGACGTGAGTTCTCCTGGGTGGAAAGCGGAAATAGCGGCGAGGTGAACCTTGATTGAGGATGTCGCCAAGCCTTGCTGTCTTAGGGACAGGAGGTACTCCAGTATCAAGGGGATAGGAGCCTGCGAGGGAGACGTAGCTCGTTGCTCACACCAACAGGAGAACCTCTTCCACTTGGCTAAATAAGTGGTCCGCGTAGAGGGCTTTCTACTTCCCAGCAGGACCTGTTGGACGGCCTGTGAACACTGCCGCTCTGAGCGACTCAACCATGAAGCATCCACGCCGTGAGGTGGAGGGACTGCAGGTCGGGGTGATACAGCCGGCCGTGGTCCTGAGAGATGAGATCCGGACTCAAGGGGAGCGTGATTGGTCTCTGTACTGACAGTTCCAGCAGTGTGGTGTACCAGTGTTGTCTCGGCCAAGCGGGAGCGACTAGAATTACTCGTGCATGGTCCCTGCGGATCTTGAGCAGCACCCTGTGGACCAGCGGGAATGGAGGAAAGGCGTAGAACAGATGGTCTTTCCATGCCATGAGGAAGGCGTCTGACCGAGAGCCCGGGGCTCGCCCGTGTAGGGAGCAGAATGCCTGGCACTTCCTGTTGGCCCGAGATGCGAACAGGTCGATCTGGGGAAACCCCCACCTTTGGAAGACGGAATAGATGATGTCCGGGCGAATCGACCACTCGTGCGTCTGGAAGGACCTGCTGAGACGGTCCGCCAGCGTATTCTGGACTCCAGGCAGGAATGACGCCGTGAGATGAATCGAGTGGGCGATGCAGAAGTCCCACAGGCGAATGGCCTCTTGGCATAGGGGAGATGAGCGAGCTCCGCCTTGCTTGTTGATGTAAAACATGGCCGTGGTGTTGTCGGTGAGAATCAGCACGCAACGGCCCTGTAGGAAGTTGAGGAAAGCCTGACAAGCCAGGCGCACCGCCATCAGCTCTCGGACGTTGATGTGCAGGGCTAGTTGGGACGCGGACCACAGGCCTTGGGTATGGTGCTCCCCCAGATGAGCGCCCCAGCCTAGAGATGAAGCGTCCGTAACTAGGTGGAGGGAGGGCTGTGGGGCGTGAAAGGGCACTCCTGCACAGACCGCTGCGCGATCCGTCCACCAGGCGAGAGAGGCCAAGACCGAGGCCGGAACCGTGGCCACCATGTTCAGGTCGTCTCGATGAGGACGGTAGACCGATGACACCCAAGCCTGCAGTGGGCGAAGTCGCAGTCTGGCGTGCCTGGTTACGTATGTACACGAGGCCATGTGGCCCAAAAGGACAAGGCATGTTCTTATGGTGGTAATTGGAAAGGCCCTGAGACCTTGAATGACGCTTGAGATGGTATGGAATCGGCTGTCTGGCAGTATGGCTCGGGCACGTCTGGAGTCCAGGATTGCTCCAATGAACTCTATCCTCTGAGTTGGTACTAGAGTGGACTTCTCTCTGTTGAGTAGAATGCCCAGCTCGTGGAAAGTGCTTGTCACTATGCGGACATGAACCTGCACTTGGTCCCTGGTGCGGCCGCGTACCAGCCAGTCGTCCAAGTACGGGAACAGCTGTATCCCTTGTCGACGAAGGAAGGCCGCGACGACTGCCAGGCACTTGGTGAACACCCTGGGAGCCGAGGACAAGCCGAAGGGAAGGACTGCGAATTGGTAGTGCACCCTGTTTACCACAAATCGCAGGAAACGTCTGTGGGGCGGATAAATTGCTATGTGGAAATAAGCGTCCTTCATGTCGAGGGCGGCGAACCAGTCTCCAGGATCCAGTGAAGGGATGATGGTCCCCAATGACACCATGCAGAACTTCAACTTTACTATGAATTTGTTGAGTCCGCGCAAGTCTAAGATGGGCCGTAGACCCCCTTTTGACTTGGGTATCAGGAAGTAGTGGGAGTAAAACCCCCTGCCCCTTAGCTCCGATGGAACCTCCTCTATGGCCCCCATAGCGAGGAGCCCAAAAACCTCCTGTGTAAGGAGTTGCTCGTGAGAGGGGTCCCTGAAGAGGGACGGGGAGGGGGAGTGGGAGGGGGGGGGCGAGGAAAATTGGAAGGCGTATCCCCTCTCCACCGTGCGAAGGACCCAACGGTCCGAGGTTATACGGGACCAAGCACGGTGGAAGCGGGAGAGGCGATCCCGGAAGGGGGGAGTTGGATCCTGGGTACCGGTCGTGGTGCCGTCCTCGACCGCAGCTTCAAAAGGTTTGCCTAGGCCCTGAAGGTGGTCTAGGCTGGCCCTGGTTCTGACCGGGTTGAGGGCCGGTCGACCTCCGCCTACCACCTCGACCCCGCCTCCTAGCAAAGTCCTGTCTTGGACGAGGCGGGGGAGGGTAGAACCGCTGAGGCTGGGGCCTGAAGGGTCTGCGCTGCGGCCCTGGGACATGCATCCCCAGGGAGCGCATCATTGTCCGAGAGTCTTTAAGATTTTGGAGCCTCGAGTCTGTTTTCTCCGAAAAGAGGCCCTGGCCCTCGAACGGTAGATCCTGCAGGGTCTGCTGCAGTTCAGGTGGCAAGCCTGACACCTGGAGCCAGGAGATTCGGCGCATTGCTATCCCCGACGCCAGGGTCCTAGCGGCCGAGTCCGCTATATCAAGGGACGCCTGCAGAGAGGTGCATGCCACCCGCTTGCCCTCCTCTACCAAGGCCCCGAACTCTTCCCTCGATTCCTGGGGAACCAGCTCTCTAAATTTCCCCATCGAGGACCACATATTAAATCCATAGCGGCTCAGGAGCGCCTGCTGGTTCGCTGCCCGCAGTTGCAGTCCGCCAGCCGAATAGACCTTGCGTCCGAACAAATCGAAGCGCTTAGCGTCCTTCGATTTGGGCGCAGCGGCCTGCTGGCCATGGCGCTCCCGTGCATTGACTGATGAAACCACCAGTGAGCACGGTTGGGGGTGAGTGTACAAGTACTCATAATCCTTTGAGGGCACAAAGTACTTCCTCTCAACCCCTCTGGCCGTGGGCGGAATAGAGGCCGGGGTCTGCCAGATGGTGGTGGCGTTCGCCTGGATCGTACGGATCAGCGGTAATGCCACCCTGGATGGAGCATCCGCTGAAATGATCTGTACGATGGGATCATGGACCTCCGCAATCTCCTCCACCTGGAGGTCCATATTGCGAGCCATGCGGCGCAGCAGGTCCTGGTGGGCCCGGAGGTCTATGGGAGGCGGCCCAATGGCGGATGTGCCCGCTACGGCCTCATCAGGCGAGGACGAGGAGGATGCCCCCGGTGGCAAGGGGTCCAATGGTTGGTCCTGCTCCAGGTGTTCCTGGAGTTGGGCATCGCCTGCCCCCAGGTCCAGGGCCTCTGCTGGTGCGGGCGCTGGCGCCTCCACGTCCCTTGGAGGAGGGCGGGAGATGGTGGACTCTGGGGCCCTAGGCTCCGAACGGCCCGAGCGGGAGGCAGATAGCGGAGCTCCTTGTGCCTGATGGTAGGCCCAAGGAGTCCAGAAGGACCAATGCGCAGGCCCTTGCATAGGGTCGTCGGTCTCCTGCAGGTGGCCGGCCTCCACTGCCTCAGATGATCACGACGCCGATCTCGACGGCCACGGCGGTGCCGAACCCGATGCCGTCGATACCGGATGGTACGGTGCCGATCGGTGCCGGTCGTAAGGCGATCTGCCCCTGTGCGGTGCCGGAGAGCGGTGCCGGGATCTAGAGCGGTGCCGGTAGTCCCTCCGGTGCCGGGATCCCGACCTGGAACGGGACGACGATAGCTAGGGAGTGTGGAGATCAGCTAAGCCGCGCTCCACAGTTCCAACGACCGTCAGGGGCGGTAAGAAGGAACTGGAGGGGGCGCTGGGTCGGCTGGGGTATATATCCAGCGCCATAACGGCGCCACTCTAGGGGGCTCCACAGCCGACCCACCGGGTGTTGCTAGGGTAAAAATCTTCCGACGATCGTGCACGCGGCGCGCACACACCTAACTGGAATGGATATGAGCAAGCACTCGAAGAAGAACCAAAGATTTTTGTGACTCCACAGCATCAGAGGCCAGTTCTGTTTACAAAGAAATTCACTGATGCTTACCTAGCGATGGCATGTCTTGGGACAGGAGTGGTTGCAGGGAAAGAACAAAACCATCCACTAAAGAAAAAAGGAGCAGGGGCTGGACAAAAGCTAGGTCTCTCTTTCCTCCTCACCCTCTCCTGCCACAGCCTGCTGGGGCCAGGTTTTTACACATGCCAGTTCCTCTGCAGGAAGTCATTTTTCTAGTCTGTTGACTCTCTTTGCCAGGGCTTCCGAAGATGAAATCTTTATTATCATGGAGGCTTAAAAGGGAGGAATACTGTTAATTCCATTTTCAAGGTCATACTTTGAAAGTTATTAATTTCTTTCTTCCAAGGCTCTGCACTCTACTTTGAGGCTTTAGGGATTAGCAGCTTCTACTTACTAGGGCTTGCTTGGTTGTGGTTTTTTTTTTTTTTTTTTTTCTTTCCAACCTTCCTTTGTGCTTTGGGGAAAAAAGACACAATTCACACACCACTCTAGCTGCAGCACGCTTGTACCTTATTCTCACTGTCAGTTAATACCTATGGACCTGCTGTTCCTGCTTATATTCCCTGGTAGGGGGGGTCTTACGATTAAATCTTGAATTGGGGCATTGGGTGGGCCTCATGTCTACACAGTCAATGCGCTGTCTTTTCTGGAGGCAGCCAGGTCCTCTGCATGAGCTAGCAATGACCCCAATCTAGAGCCCATCCACAGTGGGCTAGCAACTGTTCATGGTGTTCTAGAGATGGTCCATTTTCTCCTGGCTTGCTAGAGTCTGTCCATATTGCCATAGCTGCTGTAGAAGGGGACCGCTGTCCTAGCTAACAAAGCCTATGACTAGAAGACCAAATATGGTTCCAAGCCAGGTAGATGAGTTTCTCTCACAGCTAACCTATTTTTTTCCTGTAGATTTCAGAAAGTTCTGGGGTTTTACCACTGATGAGAAAATCCCCTCTGCCCCTCTCCTCGTTCATTCTCCAAGCAACTAATGTTGATTTATCAAGAACCTGGCATACTGCCGCTCTCAAATGCATTACTGAGCCCCTTCTTGTCCTTGATCCCTCCATCTAAAGATCTGATTCTACAAGCAAAACAGCTGGGGACCATGTTACCCAGGTCACTCCCCTGGGCCATTCCTGGGTTGGGTCTGAGTTCTCCCCCCCCCCCCCCCACAAGCTTCTAGGAGAGAATGAATCTCTTCCCTATTCAGATTTCCAGCTGATTGTGCATGTGTGCACCAGCGTGTCCCATCCTCTCAGCAGGCAGCCAGTGCTGAACACAGTCCGGTTTCTCAGTGCAGAGCAAACAGCCTGGATCCCACAGCACTGGGTGTGCAGTGTGTCAGCTAAATAGATGCACAGTCTGTGTTTACCCCACCACCCATCTCCGTGCATAGCTGCACTAGGCACCAAATGAAATCCTTTGGTGTGCCAGGTTTTCATGGACATGAATTGTGTGAATGTGTCCAGGGGGTGGAGGACAGGGGCTAGGGGCATGGAGACAGGGTAGGGGATAGGTGTGGGGCGTGAGGTACAGTGGCTGGAAGGTGGTGGGGCAGGAGAGCGGGCAGAGATGGGGCTTAAGGGGAGAGAGAGAGTGGGAAACAGAGAGTGAGGCAGAATGAGAGGCAGGGGAGTAGTCTTAGTGACAGGGGTACTGAGTGAGACAGAGGCTGGCGCAGAGAGAGCTAGGAAGGAAGTGATGGAGGATGTGTCTGCACTTTGACCAGGGGCTGATTCCCGGCTTGAGGAGATACACCTGCACTAGCTGTGATCAAGCTAGAACACTAAAAATAGCCATCGCACCACAAGCAGTGGGAGGGGCTAGCTACCCCAAGTACAAGCCCGTCCATTATGCTAGGTACATATTTGGGGCATCTCCTCCTGCGACTTGCGCTGCCATGGTGACATGTTTAGGGTGCTAGCTGGATCAGAACCAGCATGGGTAGGTCTCCTTGGGCTGGGATTTACACCTCCGGGTCTTGTGTAGGCGTGCACAGAGGCAGATAGGGCGAGCGGACCAGGGCCGCCCAGAGGATTCAGGGGGCCTGGGGTCTTCGGCGGCAGGGGGCCCCCACCTGCCGAACTGCCGCCGAAGACCCGGAGTGAAGGAAGCTCCGGGGGCCCAGGCCCCGCAGGGGTCCCCACGAGAGTTTTTCGGGGCCCCTGGAGCGGGGTCCTTCACTCGCTCTGTGGGCCCCGGAGCTTCCTTTGCTCCGGGTCTTCGGCGGCAGTTCGGCAGCGTGGGCCCCCTGCCACCGAAGACCCCAGGCCCCCTGAATCCTCTGGGCAGCCCTGCCCAGGCCCCGCGAGAATTTTCCGGGGGCCCCGGAGCGAGTGAAGGACCCTGCTCCAGGGGCCCCGAAAAACTCTCGTCAGGGCCCCTGCGGGGCCCAGGGCAAATTGCCCCACTTGCCCTCCCCGCCCCCCCGGGGCGGCCCTGGAGTGGACAGAGAAAGAAAACAGAGCATGAATGAGAGAAGTCTGAAGGGAGATAGAAGAGGACAAGAGGTTGACACAGAGAGATGTAGAGAAGGAAAAAAGGAGAGCGGGTCAGAGGTTAATAGAACGGGACAAAAGGCTAGTAGGGAGGGGACAGAAATGGGCAGGGAGACAGACTGACAGAAAACTGTTCTGTTTTTCCCTTTGGTGAAGGCTTCTTTTGTGCCTTACTCTCCCCTGGGCTGTGGTCTGGCCACTTGACATGCCAAAGCCGCTGTTTTGTGAACAGGCCTTTGTTAGTGTCTCTGCGAGCATGTGCGTGTAGCAATGTGCAGGCTGTAGATGGCATATGAGCTGGTTAGTGGCTATGTGCCTGCACTTGCGGGAGTAGGTGTGCATCTACTTTTTGTGTTGTGTGATCAGGGTTGGGTGTAAAGTGTGTGTATGGATCCTGAGATGTCTCCGTTATGTTCACAGCTATCTGTGTACTTCAGGGGCCTGACTCTCAGTCACACTTTGCTCTTGTTGGCAGAAATGAGAATGCCCTCTGATGTAGCGCTGACACAGGGATTCTACATGGGTGCTGCTCCCCTTTCCCTGAGGCTGTTCTAACTTGCACCAAGGGCCAGGTAAGGCCCTGCACAGTCCCTGGATGGGGTGGGGGCTAGATTTTGTGCCATGCCTCTCAGGAACCACAGCCCAGAAACTGCAGCCCAGAAGGAGGGGGGCAAAGGTGGCTTTAAGCCAGCTCTGCATCTCCTGGATTCTGGGTCTGGCTGGGGCCAGAACAGTCCTGGACATATATTAGAGTGGCTTTAGGGGCTGCTCTAACTTATGGCAGTCTCCTTGTGACTGTCATTGGGCTGTTCCCCAGCTCAGAAGCACTCTACTTTCTGCCCCAAGCATGCCCCCATGCCATGGACTGCAAGAGGAGCGGAGCAGAGCAGTGCTGGGTATGTCAGACCTAACCTGCTCCTGGGGAAGCCTCCCCCTAGCTACTGTGGCCCCTTTATGGCCCCTGCATGTTACTGAAGCAGAATCTGGCCTGGGGCTTGAAACTCCCTTTGTCCACCCCACCTCCATCTCTACCCCAGAGGCAGGAATGGAGTAACTGAGAATGAGGCCCTAGACATAGGGTTGGGGGGTGGAGGGTGTGTGTGTGAGAGAGAGAGAGAGAATAACTAACACTATAGATGTCATGTGAGTTGTGTGAACACAACCCTGTGTGTTTTCATGTTTGAGTTGGCGTGGGTGTGGGCGAATTATAACTCTCATGTGAGTCAGTTTGTATGTCTCCCCTTGTGAGTAGATATGTGTGTCCTATAGCTGTTTTGTGTGTGTGTGTAAATATGGGTGTGAGAGTGGCTCTGTGTGCACTCTAGAGCTCAAATGCTGGCCTCTTCTAAAGCCCCTTATTGGTACTCCAGCCGTGCAAAGTGGTCTTAAAACAGCCCGAAACAGCCCTTGTGTGGGGGAATGCTTGAGCGGATCTCAGCTAGCTATGGTGGCTTTCTGCTAGCCTAGCCCAGCCCCCCTCGTGGAGCAGGTTGTGCACTTGTGATCCCTGATGGGACACAGCCCCTATAGAACTGTTAGAACCCATTACAACTTAGAGCAACCCTGAGACTACTCTGAGTTTCACAGGGGGTGGGGGGCGCTGAACTGTCTCTTAGCTGGCTTCAGGTTTGGGACGGCATGGAAAGATGGCACACAATCCCTTCTGGTTGCCCTTTAGGTGTTCCTAAGCACCTGAGGATCAAGCCCTAAGTGGTGTGTGCATTGAATAAGCTTACATGTGTATCTCCATGTGTGCAAGTAGGTGTGTCCACTATAGGTGTTGGGAAAGTTGGTTTGTGTGTGTGTGTCAGCTCCCACAACACCTACCGTATACGATGCCTGGCTGGGACTGAACAAAGCTGCACTGGTTATGTCGCATCCTCTTCAACGCAGGAACCACTTGTACTGATTCCCCGCCTGCTCCCTGCTCCTGCTGCCACCCCGACATAGCCATTCCCAGAAGTGCGAAGGGCAGACTAAGCCCCATTTTGCCTTGTTCTCCTTCCAAACAGACCCTCCCTCTTTTGTTAGGTCCTTCGATGGGCACAGCACTTCCTGTGTGCGCACCAGGAGAACTCTGCTTTTCCGCAAGTCTGATTTGTTTGCAGAAAGGTTTTTTATTTCTTCCCTGGTTGTTTTTGTTTTCCGAGAGAGCGCTGAGACAGCTGTATTAATCATGCAAGCCCAGCCATGTGTAATGTGCTTTATCAACCACAGAGCAAGCACTGAATGGCAACCAGTTCGCGAATGGGCCCAGCGCAGTGCCTGAGCCTAGAAGATAAACCCGACGCTTCCCAAACTGACTTACCATCCTGGGTTAGTGAATGGAGAGGCTGTTCGCTCGGGACAATAACCAGATGGGAGGCCAATTTGTTAGGCAAATTCCTTAGTGGTTTGCAAAGTGGAAATGGGGAAGGAGGGTGTGTGGGGGGAATGGTTCTATTCAAGGAATAAAAAGAGAAGTGATGTCTGTTCTCTCCCTACCCTACTTTAATTTCAGTGCAGCTTTTCACAACAGGTCTCTGCTACTGGGAAGGCAACTGAAAAAGGAGTGGGGGGGAGAGAGAGGCAGAGAGCAGGAGCTTTATGTGTATTTGTTATAAACTTGATATAGGATTTATATTCTTCCCCCCCCCCCCCCAGCTCTCCCCCTCCTCCAAGTAAAAAGCTTAGGGTAATGGTTTAAGAGACAATATTGTTATTCCCTGAATGCTCACATGGAGGCATCAGGAGCTGGTTTAAAGCCATGCCAAGCTGTGTGTTTCACAGCTGGATTTGTAGTTCTGCCAAGTTCTGGATTGTTTGGGTCTGGAGGGGTATGTTCTGCCTGAGTGCTGGTCTAAACTGAACCCATCCATACTACAGCTCAAACTCTGCTACCAGCGATCACACCTGGCAATGTATTACCCGGATTGATTATCCTAGGGTGGGGTGATTTCTAATCCATTTCATGAAGATGGGGATTTTTCCAGTATTTTGGTCCAGAATCCCCTCAAGAGCACTAAGGCAGGAACACAGTTTTGCAGCTACGCTCTGTGTGCAGCAAACAGTGCTACAACCAGGTTAGGCTCTAACTGTGGCTAAAAAGGGCTTCAAGTGTGTGTACCACTACATAGTGAGGGCAAAGGTCGAATTGAAGAGCATTTCCCTAGGCTTTCCAGTCCTAGCTCTCAGCCTCCTCCTCCCTCTCACTCAGCTCATTGGATTCTCTGCAGCACTGCAGCTGGAGAGGGTTATGCAAATATATGCAATCCAGGGCTCATTTTGGAATAAATCAATCTAAATTAAAATTAATGAACAAAAAGTACAGAAACAGAGCAAGCAATAAAACTATTTCTCTCTCTCTCTTTTGGGGGGGGGAGGGAGAAAGCTGATTTTTTTTTAATGGGGAACAGAGGTTTTTTGAGCAGTCTTGACAAATGTTAGCCCAAGCTAATGTTAATTGTTATAATAATAATACTAAGACTTGGAGTTGCTCTAGTTCCCAATCCAAGGTGCTGTTTCTAGACTTGAATTAATTCTCTCAGCTCCCTCTGAGGTCAGTATTATTATCCCCATTTTACACACGGGGAAAGTGAGGATGAGACAGGACATGCAACTTGCCCAAGGTCATATGAATCATAGATTCACAGGTGTTAAGGCCAGATGGGACCATTGTGATCATCGAGTCTGACCTCCTGCATAACACAGGCCACAGGACTTCCCCGAATTAATTCCTATTCAGCATAGAATATATCTTTTAGAACAACTTCCAATTTTCAGTAAACATTGCCAGTGATGGAGAATGCCCCACACCCATTCGTCAGTTGTTCCAGGGGTTAATTACCCTCACTGTTAAAAACATGCATCTTATTCCCAGTTTGAATTTGTCTAGCTTCAACTTTCACAATGATGAGTCTGTCTATGGGAGACCAGGAACAGACTCCAGGTGTCCCGATGTCCCGGCTTGTGCTTTAGTCACCTCTGCTCCTTTCTGCTTCATTGGCCAGATTTTCAAAAGAGCTCAGCATCCCACGTGATCCTGCCCTGAGGTGCTGTAGAGCAGGTCTTCAACACAGAGTTAGATCAGGTGGCTGGCACGTGGGTCTGAGCACCCGAGCCAGCCTAGCCCCGTTTGAGCATCCATACTGCAAAGCCATACCTAAGCCACAGCCATGTTGCTGCACAGTACAGTGGTGCTGTACTCACCAAATTGGAGCTGGGCTTGTTTGAAAATCTGGCTCGATAACGTCAGATGGAAGCCTTTTGAGTTCTTGAGCCCTACTTTCTGCTTAGGGTGGCAGGTTGTAAACAAGTGAGCTTCTGCTGAGATGCAGATAACTGAAGCCAACCAGCAATCCAGTTATGTGACAGAGGTGCACCCTGGTCAGACACAAATATACCATTATATAGTGATAGGCCCAACCTGAATTGTGACCCCAAACACCCCGTGACCTTTGGGAAAGTTCTGATCCAGAGATGGATCAAAATGTTGCATCTCATGCTTGTCGCATCTTTTACTTATTTCTATTTCCTGGCTGCTCCGGTGTCAGGAACAGAGATCAAAACAAGCATTTGGGCCTGTTTGTGCTTCGAGTTCTCAACCATATTAAAGAATTAACATGTTTTAAAAGCAGTGTATGTGATTTGGGATTTCACTGTTCCTTCCTTTGAGCCCTGCTAGGGAAGTGAGTTAAAATCCTAAAGAATGGCTGGGGATGGGGAGGGACCTTGAACATGGTTTAAACTGGTTTCATTATGGGGACCAAATAATGAGTGTAAAGATCAAATTCAGACCTGGTGTTAGCAGAATTTGGCCCTAAAAACACTGTGGTGCCTGCCAAGCAATTCCTCTTCTTGGGCATGAACAGGGGGCATGGTGGGGCCTGACCCCCTTGCAAGCACCCAAGGACTTAACAAAGGATTATTTATTGTCTTATTGGGACTGGCTGGATCAAGGGAAGGCAGTTCTGACTGCTCAGCGGGCCAGCCCTGTACCATGTTGGATCCTCAGAGTCTGTGCTGCTCAAAAGGTCCTATTTCCCCATGATTTTTTCCTGTAGAGACATCCTGTTTAAAACCAACCAGACCACCCAGTTTTGGCAAATGCAGAGTCACTGTCCATGAGAAAAGTGTTCACTCACTGGAATTGCTTTGGTGCTAAGGCCCATGTGTTGGAAGGAGTGTGCTGGGAGAGAACAGGTGACCACATTAACAGGAGAAGTCTCTGTGCTTCCCAGAAGGGAGCCCAATCCCTGGGCAGGAGGGAGAAGAATGGGAGGCCGTTAAAGAGAAAGCTGCTCTTTGGGCCTCTTAGGAAGCTCCAACCTCTGGTCATTAGACACAAATGAACAGCTCTCTTCTCCCTCCCTCCCACCCCGATCAAGGCATTAGTAACAATACAAGCTACAAGGACTACAGCTAAAAGGAGACTAGCTACAATCTACAGTCCATCCAGGGTCATTCTCCAATCTGTGTCTGTTTGGTGGAAAGATAGGCCTGCCCCCGACCAGTCACCTCACCACTATCTTTATCCTGTTGATGAGCAATGGAACTGGATTTTGTTTGATGTGGCCCAACTGAGTGGCCTCTGCACTTGATTCCTTGTCCTGTTAAAATACGCAGCCCAGGACAGCGCCACTCACTGCCCTGACACTTGGCAAGCTCTGGCAGAGATCCCAGGGCAGGCGCTGTGAAGGAGGTGGGGCTGATCTATAATCATTTACGAATACTCTAGGTGACCTAGTTGGTGAGATAGTTAGTCTATGGCTCTGTTGGGCTTACTGGAATGTTTACTGTATTCATGTGTTGGGTCAGTTTAATAGCAGGACTGTTAGGAAAGTAGCAGGAAGGTAATACAATGACTCCAGATAAGCAACCTCCCAGTAAACAAGGAGGGCACAGAAGGGACAATGCTTGATCTGTTTTCTGGGAAAATGCAACTTATAGGCTCCAGTCAAGACTGCTTTTGCCACAGCTGGCTGCCAAAAGACCAAAGGAACGCTAAAGAGTTTAAAAGTCCAGGGATAAGTCCAGGGATGAGGTAGTTGTCCAAGAGCTGCTCATGGAGAACAGATTGATGCTGAGACAGATACCGCTGGAAGGTCTGAAGAAGCAAAACGTACCTGGCCCACTACTATAGGGTGGTGGGGTTTAGGAGGAGTAAGACTGTTAAGATTGGTTTGACAAAGCTGTCTGGTCACCTGTATGAATCACGGGTCATAAGCTCCCAAAGGGAAGAATTGCAGGTGCCAAATCCAGTGGGGCCTGCTAAGTAATCACAGGGTACTACAGCCCAAGGCCCAATCTAAGAGTGGGAGACTCATGGGAATCCCCCCTGAAAGAGGTGAATGCACAAGGCTCTTGGGGAGTGCAGTCAGAGAGACCAGAAGAGGAGCACTTCCACGAAAGAACTCCGAGCTCTTTTGAAAATCCGGCCCTATTGATGATGCAATGATGCAACAGCCAGATGCAGTGACATGACAGCATAAATAGAGCAATGTTACACACGATGATGTGACGACAGCCCAGATGAGATTTCAGGCACTTTGAATGCCTTGCCTCAACAATCAGGATGGCTAGAAATGTTACCAGGGGATTTGGTACCTTAATGGTGGTCACAGGCCCCATTTTTAACAGCTGAAATAAGGACCAGTTGGGTTTCACTAATGCTCTAGGAAAGTCTTCCCCATCAGATTCAAGCCCTGTGTATTGTTAAATAGCTCCCTTTGAAATCTCTGACCTCTTTTAAACAGCAGCTAGCAGATAATAACAATACTTTGAATGTACACAGCCCTTTCCATCTCAACGCACCTCCCTAATTATTTCACTAATTAATTAATCGTCAGAAACCCCAGGAGGTAGGAAAGTGTCAGCTATACTTTATAGATAGGGAAACTGGGGTACAAAGAGGGGACGTGACATGACTTAGGTCACAGAAGAGGTTGATGGCAAAGAGAATGGAACCCATAAACCCATATAGTGATGGAGTCCATGTCATGCGAGGAAACTTTTTTGCCTGGTGTTCTTTAAAGGTGAACTGCAAAGGACAAGTGAAGATTGATATGAGCACCAATGTCTGTGCTGAATGCCCACATTAAAGAAGCAGCTGGGAGCTTTCAGCAAAAGAAATGTGGTGCAGAGTATTAAAATTATATTTTCCTTCTGTGAAATCCTCTTAGCACTTCCTGGTTCACTGAAGATATCGCAGAATACAACAAATTCCTAAAGACTCACTGCAACTGTGATGTCACAGTGTGATGTCCACTGAGCCATTATTATTGAGACAGGAAGCAGCAAGAAAATATCAAAGGCAGTGGGGAAGAATTTTCATAGGTTGATTAAAACTGTGCTGGATGGCGCAGGCAGCGTGGTTAGAACTTAGAAGGGGCATTTGGCATAGAAATCTGGGCTTAGCTCAGCTGCAATTTTTAGCATTTGCCTTAATGGGCCACTAATGCACGACAGGAGACAATACAGTTGGGAGAAAAATTAGCAAAACCTTTGTCTGCCTGTGGAATTAAAAAAAGAAAAAGACAAAAATGTCTTTTCAATTTGGACTGAAATATTTGCCATTAAAAACCCCACATCTTAAAAAAATTAAAAGAACCAAAATCTTAAACCCTAAACAGCCATTGTGACTTTAATTTCATATCTGAGCCCATGTTTCATTTACAGTGTGCTCAATAATTGCATTTAATTGGATTTATTTTTCCACGCTAGATTCCCAATGGCCTGCTTTACTCCTTTTCCCAGCTTCTTGAATGTTATTTGCAAATCACTCCCTGGGATTTAATTTTAATGGTGGCTTGATTTCAATTTTTCTTTTTTTGGGGTACTTTTCGTTAATTGTATTTGCAAATTTGCCTTTAAATATAATAAGTGTATCCCCATCCTGGCCCTGACGAAGTTGTCTGCAGCAGAGCTTGATTTGAAACTGCGGGGTGGTTAAGTGAAGCTGGTGTGAAACTCCCACCATCCATTGCTCACTTCCTCTAAGGAAATGCTGGTGTTCCGTTTGGGCACACAAAAGAAAATGGACTCCTAATAATCCTTTGCATTTGACCTTATAGTGCTCTAGCAACATTAACTAGTTAGTCCTCATGACAGCCCTGAGAATTAAGTAAGTATCAATATCTCCATTGTAGAGCTGGGGAAACTGAGGTATGGTGGGGCATAGGCAGTGCTTAATTTGTAATGAAAGAGGTGCCAGGGCTCAAGCAATTTTTTTACATTCATAACTGATGCAGCAAGCCCAGAAGTGCTGGGGCTATGAACTGCCAAGCCTAGAGGTGCTGGGCTAAGCCCCGGCACAAATTAAGCACTTAGGCCAGAGTTTTCAAAGTGACTAGTGATTTTGGGTGCCTCCATTTTTGGGTGCCCAACTTGAAACCCCTTATAAGGGCCTGACTTCAGAAAGGACTGAGCACCCATCCTCTGAAAATCAGGCCCCTCTCAATTGGGACATCTAATAACGGAGACACGGCCATCTGATTTGACCAAAACGAGTGTGTGGCAGATCTGGGAATAATATCCAGGTCTCCTGATTCCCTACCTTGTGTTCACACTTGCTCCTTGTGAACTGGGTCAAATCAGAGGTGCCTCATGTCTGCTTTAATGACTACACTATGCTTCTTTTCACAGTTACTGCCCCAGCTGTCCTACCATGCGAACGGCAAAGACATTTTCACTGGGACAGATGAATCACAAAAAGTGAGGTGGTTCGTTAGGAATCAGCACTCAAAAGTATAGATGCTTCTCTGGACATTCCATACCCTGAGATGGAAATCTGAGAGTAGCAGCTTTATGTTTTTTCCCCCCTTACAGGATTGCAAGATGCTTCTGCTTCTGGTCAGACTGGGTGCACCAAGAGATGAACCTATTTTTGAGTTACTGTGGCACATATGCTTCTGGTTGGAATATATACAATAATTAGAAATGGGCCTGATGACAAACTCAACACTGGGAACATTTGGATCTGGATCCAAACACAACAGCTCAGGCTCATCTCTACAAAAGATGGGAAGAAAAGAAGTTAAGCAAAGTCACTTGAACCTCAGGTTTGGATTCAATCTGAGATTTTGGCAACAATTTTTTGAGGGGGGGGGGACAACTGGGATGCAATGCAAAAGGGGACATCCTTATTTTCCTGTCATTCTGCTCTGCCCACCCTCGGCTTTTAGCACTTGTTGAGATGATGGAGAATGACCCGGCTAGAGAGGTACTTTGACATAAAGCATATACTGACCTGGAAAAGGGTTGGGGAGTGTGGGTAAAACTCGCTCTAGGGGGGAAAAACAACAATAAGCAACATGCAGGAGAAAAGGAAATGCCACTTCCACACCCAGCAAGCAGCAGTTACAAACCTGACAGCTCCCCCATCCTACAATTGGATTGACTAAGACCGTTTCACATACAGAGCATTATGCTACCAACACATCACAGTACATGTTTCCATGGATTGGGATTTGAGGAGAAACCATCTCAATGGCACACAGAACTGAATAATCAATGTCCATACAGCAGGAGGAATAAAAGACCTGCAGTGATGCTATTTGTAGTGGATGGGTCACATGGCCTCTTCCTGCTTCCAAATGCCAGAGTCACCAGACCGTGGGCCACCTTAGCGGCATCTCCTGATTGGACCTAGTCTTTGGCAGAGAAGTGAATTGTGCAGGTAGGTGTGCCAGGTCATCTATGTGGATTTATTGCCTTCACAGAACCTATCTTAATGGACACACTCACAGGGACCTGAGTGCATGATCATTCGCCATGCTGAACCTAATCAGTCACACATTCCTTAAGTGCCCTCACTTCCCCATGGCGCAATATTTGGGGAAAAGTTTTCACAGTCCCATCAACATCTCCTTGTTTATACAGCCTGCTGGGTTGGGGGAATTGGTTATAGATTTTGAAGGTTCATCTTTGGTACATTGTTACGTCATGATACTGCTGCTGCTGGCACCATACTTTGCATTTCGATAGCACTCTCCCTTCCAGGATCTCAAAGCACTTAAGACGGACATTAAAGAATTAAGACTCACATACCCATTCTGAGGTGGCAGATTATCCCCACTTTACAGATTGTCCCCAGATGCATTGAGAGGGGAAATAATTTACCCACAGTCACACAGTGAATTAGTGGCATAGCCAGGAACAGAACCAGACCCATGCCGGACACATGTTCTGACCAGTAGACCATTCTCCCTCAATTATACTGAATGGAATTTGTCCCGGACGATTCTGATTGCTCGATGGTATGTGTCACCCAAATAGTGAATATGGGGACTGAACCAGCTAGAGGAGTTCCCAGTCCCCCCTGATGCCAGGCATGTGGCTGGGGGCATATGAGTGTGTGAACATACCATAAATCCTGATAGAGCAGAGAAGCAGCAGCTCTGCTAGATGAGCTAATAGACACGGTCTCTGTCTGACTGAACCTGTGGGAGCTGCACTAAGATCATTGCTGATGGAAGTTGTATTTGGCAGGTTATACAGGTAGTCAACCATTATTCACTTCTAAGCTGAACTTCAACTATTCAGAGATGGGTGCTCTTTCTAAAACACCCTGTGCTCATATAAACTGGTCTCTGAATAGCTGAAGGTTCTCCAAGCCAATCAGGATGTAGCAGGTCAATTACATCCCGGTGAAAATGACAGATCTCCTGCATTAACAGTGTCTGAATCCACAGCAGGAATTGGGGAGATTGTCTCTTGTTTGGAAAATACACAGCTAGGCTGGGTCTCTGTTTATGTAGCAACAGGGGATTCTTGTTCTGTGAAAACAGGCTATTGTGCTGACATGATTTCCGTGTTATTTAGTTAGTTAAATAATAACTCAAACCCGTTTCCGTCCTGTCCTGTAGATGGCAAGAGGTTGCACATTGCAAGCAGTTAGAGTGCAATAGCCTCATTATCACACTACTTTCTATTAAATGACTAGACCTCCATTCCCCTTGCCTGCTGAGCAACAGCCTTTCTACTCCACCAAAGGTGTAATAGCTGCTTCTCAGCCCCACCCCACCCCATTATCACCATAAGAACTCTACCTCAGCGCATTATTCTCTCTGTTATTGCAGGGAGGTTGTTGGGTGAAGTGCATGGTATGAACTGCTCTATTTAGTTACAAGGATACATCTCAAATTCCATCTGCTGGAAGAGCACCACTGATTATCTGAAACTAATGTGTGCATGAAATAAGGTATGGGCTAGCAGGTGAGGTAAGATATGCACACGTGAATGTGTGTGTGTGTGTGTGTTTGAACCTATGTATGTTCATGCATAAAACTGGGGCACTGATAGATAATGGCATTTTGGAAACATGCTCTGATTCTTCTAAGAAACGTGCTCATAGTTGGAAATCTGTGTGTCTGATTAACATGATAACCTATACCTGAAATCTCTTGGGGTTTCCATGGTGGGGACCTGCCTTCTGCTGCTTCTAATTGAAACATGCCTTGCCAGCGACCTCTCCTTCTCCAGATCTACTCATTCAAGGGTGCAAACAGGAGAGGGGACAGGACCACTGTGGTGACTGTCCCACTGTAAATCAGACCATACAACCAGCAGGAGAGCAAGGTGCTGCCAGTGCCTATGGATTCCTGCTTTATCCCCATCAGTGGGCTAGACCCTAAGAAGGTGCAGATTATGATTTGCACCAGATGAGGGTCTAGTCCAGGGTGTGAGGGGACAACTTCCATTTTGTTTCCATAATGCCTTGGAATGTCTTTGAAAGAATGATGTGCACGCATACGTATGTGTGCAAACCTGTGTGTATGCGTGTGCTTGTTTACATTGGGTGGGTATACTTGTGTGTGTATGTGTGCCTACGTACCTTTATATGCGTTCAGGTGTGGATACACATCTTGTGTATGTATGCATGTGCGTGCGTGTAGCATGGACTTAGCTATAATTATGGTATTGCTCAGACACTTCCCCAAAGCACTCTGTTAATTCAGGAGAATGAAAGGAAAACAAAATCTTTCCTTCACAGTATATATAGGAAAAATGTTCCTAACACTTTTGACACTGATTCTCCATCACCAGATTCTGTGATGATACCACTCTCTGATCATTTTCACAGAAATCCTTTCTATCCCAGACACACAGGGACAGGATGTGTTTTGTCCTTTTCTTGGAGTTCATCACATTCTTTGCTGTAAACTCAGTCTCCTTTTGCTCCCTCTTGGCTCTTGTTTCATTTCTTGGGATAAATCCTTCTGTCTCTGAAAGACTCCAGGAGTACGGGGCATAAATCTCTCTGTCTATAGCAGACAATGATGCTTCCAGGTCCCTTGTACCAGGTCACTCTCTATCTATTCATCTCTCTCTTTTTTAATGTAGCATCTCTCATTACAGTACCTAAATCTAAGGAACTCCACGCTCTCTGACTTTTTTATCGTACCTGGTATTTCCTGGAACATCCCCCTCTTTTCCCTCTCACTAGATTGTATTGTCAAATAATTTTGTGGGTCCCTTTTACCCCTCAGCCATAGGCAAAGTTACATGTATCTTACCACTACCCTATTGCGCTATTTCTGTCTCACCAGCTGTCATTTTTCAACCACTACAGAACCTTCAGGCACCAACATTCCATCTGCCTCTCAAAAGGGATGTTGTCCTAGAGTGAGTTTGTTCTCTATTAAAAATATATAAAATCTTTCTCTGCTATTTCAATCAATCTGATTCCAGAGAAGAAAATCACTCAAAAGCTGTAGCTTGAAAACCTTACACTTGTTCATGCTTGGGCATGGGGCTGAGAATATTCAGTGGCTGCTGTTCCGGTTGCTATGTGATCTGTAAAGGATTTTTTTTTTTAAAGTGGGCTTGTGTTTTTTGCTTCATTATGATGGATGGTTAGTTATTAATTATTATTATTTTTTACTTCCCCAGCCCTCTTAAGAATGGCAATTCTGGTCTCCTCATGCTTTGATTCTCATCTCTCTCACCTTAACTGAAAGCTGGGAAGGGGTTTGTAGAAGTGTTAACAAATAATTTTCACCAAGACTCCTTCTCCTAAATTAGTCACTGAAGTTATTATATAGGTTTTTACTAAACAAACAGTTACAAGGAGTCTAACCAAAAATCTCTTCCTCTCTCAATTGCTCAACTTTCACTCTCTTGGCTCTCGTATTGTCTTCGTATCACAATTTCTCCAGTCCTCAGAGAGTTTTCTAGCCTAGACAGGATCTGAATTTCTAATGTAAAAAAACCCTTCAAAATAAACCAATAAACAAACCCCAAGAAGTTTTAAAAAATGCAGGCCCTCTTTATACATCATACAAAAAACCAAAAGATGGCCCAAGCTCAATTTATATCCTCTCTGCAGGTTATCTTTAATGGTTTCCATGTTTTCCCTGATATGGTAGATGACATCACTAACAAGCTTATTCAGGGAATGCAGCTATCTGATTGGGCTCTGAGAACTGGGACTTCTGGGATCTATTCCCAGCTCTGCCTGTGATTATGTGACCTTTGGTAAGCCCCTTCCCCTCTTTGTCCCTCAGTTTTCCTTCAGGTGCTAATACTGCTCATCTATCTCCCAGCAGCTTGTGAGGTTAAAATATTCACTGTCTGTAAATGCTTTGAGATCCTCAGAAGCAAGATGTGATAGGCATGCAAAGTGTTTCTATTTTTCTATATGAGTTCTGATCTTAGATTTTGTTTCAGTTAAGCATTATAGTTCATCTGCAGAAGGGCAGCCATGAGAGAGGGGAAAACTTATTTTGTCAAATTTAGAATTTAGCCCCAAATCATGGGTTCTACTTTTGGCATTTTTAGTAGTAATAGTACTGAGAACAAAACTTGTAGCATTTGCGGTTCATGTTCCAGGCTACAGCCCTGAGATTTTTATTTGAATCCCCTGGCAGTCCCCCAAGAGTAGGGCAAAAAAGACTTTTGGAGTAGAAACTTACCTTGTTTGTGTGCCACAAGTTTCCATTTAGTCAAAGACATGCTAATCTCTTATTACTATTGGAACCAGTGGCTTACATGAAGTGTTCCATGGAATGCACCTTAGTTTTGCAAAACTTCAAATTAAAATATAAAAAATCCAGAGGTCTCGTGAATGCAAAAATGCCAGCGGGTTCTCCCATCCCTGCTACATCAATTTTTTTCATTTAAAAAACTATTTCCCTTATCTTTTGATCAGTCTGGCTCCAGAAAGCATAAACAAACCTATCACTCAAAGTGAGACTCCCTTATAAATCTTACCTCCCACCCTGCCTAGAGAGATCACAACTCTATATACTTTAATACAATCCTGTATTTCCAGAGAAAGGAAGGGCTCATTTATTTATTACCCGAGGTGCAGTATTTGTATCAAGAACTAGATTTCAAATACTCCAAAGTTTGGATGGACTGGAGTGTTGAATTCAGATTCAGGCTTGGTCTATTATAGACCAGGTGGGGACCCGCTGTAAAGTTTGGATTCTGTAAGCCCTCGAGGGCTTGTGGGGTTTGGGTCTGAGCCCCTCTCGTTTTGGGACCCAAGCTTGTGGCTGTTGAGGTCTATGGCAATACCTTCATCAACTTCAAAGACAACCGGATCAAAACCTGGGAGCTTGATTTCATATTTCCTTTAACCTACTCTATATTTCCCTATATTCTAATCACCCCACTATCAGTGTAAGACCTTCATTTCCCCACCCGTGGTTCTTGCAAAATGTAGCATGTCTCTTTAAATAATCCTGGTCTCTGTTTCTCATATAGTCACTCTTGGTTATCTTCCATCACTTCATTCTATTTTCAGACCCATTTCTTCTTTTTTCTCTGGCTCTCCCCTCCCCAGGCTCACTGGTTACTTCTCTCCATCTCTTTCAATGTTTGACATTTTTCAGCCTCCATGGAACTTTCAGGCCCGAATATTCCATCTCTCTCTTAAAGGGGCTGTCACTCTGTTCCCTGCTTAAAAATATATATTCTTGTTTTACCAGATTGCAGCAAAGAAATTACTCAAAGGATCAAGGGGGGGCTTGAACATAACCATTTACTCACGTGTGCTTGTGTTCGGCCGTGACTACAAACATGGAAGTGTTCATTACCTAATGGCTCCTTGGATTGCTGTTGAAGTTTGGCAGGCTAATGTTTTCCAATTACCTGAATTCAGGGCCCCTCTTCTAAAGCACACTTACTGTAGTGTAAAGGTACAGGCTGACCTTTGTGAGAGCTGCCTCGAGTCCCCCTCCCCACTTCAATACTTACTGTAAAGGTATAGGCTGGCATTTGTGACTCCCAGCTTGTTGGCAGCCACACAGGTGTAGTTGCCATAATGTTCTTCAGTGACATTGGCCACCATCAGGAGGGACTGGCTCCCCATGCTCTTGATCTCCAGGCCATTGGCACTGTTTATCCTGAGAAGCAAAGAGAAGAGATGTGCAGTGCACTAACAACAAGTAGCTCAGTTCCCATCAGAAGGAAGGAGGGATGGCAAGAGCAGGGGAGAAAGACACATTGAAGATAGGTAGGTAGGTAGGTAGGTAGGTAGATACGGGTGGTGACAGGCAGCAAGATAAGAGAGAAGGGAAAGAAGAAATGGGTTGGAGGAGTGGGCAGTGAGAGCATGAAAGAAAGAATGAAAGTAATGGAGGAAGGGAGGGGGGAAATTGACAGAAAGAAAAGAGACGACGATTAAAACGACGGTGAAGGTAGAATGACAGCAGTGGAGAAGGAAAGGCAGGGAAAAGAATGAGTGAAAAGAAAAGATGCTACACCCAGCTGACATCCTTGGGTGCAAACACTGCATTTATTATGTGCTTCCCTGTGATAAAGGGGAGGGGCGCTGCCAATGATCAAAGCCAATTTCAAGCAGGAGTTTATTGGACTGAGATAAAAGGGTTTTTTTAGAACGTTAGCTGGCATGTTCTAATGAACATGTTCTAAAATGCCAGTGTAGACAAGGCAAGCTGTACTTTAGCATGTGCTAAGTGGTTGAGTTGAAACCCAGCACAGTAAAACTCCCCTTTTAACAAATGCTCAGGTGTAAAGGGTGAGCCCAAGGCAGAGGGAATATTTGGGTGTCACTCCCCTGGCTGTTATTTATTTTCCCTTTCCCATGCTGACAGACAGCTGCAGTGGCTCAGGGCCGGGAAAGCTAGATCCAACCAATGGACCACATTTGGTGATGAATCCTGGTCACATGCCACCAGAGGCATGTTGCACATGCGCTAAGAAGGCGGTCATACTGGTGCAGAGAATGTTACATATAAACAACCTCTTCCCTCAGAGTTCAGGGAGCCAAGTCCTAATGACCTTGGTTGGAATTTGGCCACAGCACCAGAACTAATACAATCTACTCTTGTGCAAAGGTCATGAGATCTTTAATGCACATAGATGGTCAGTAGATTATCAGAAAGATGGCACCTGTGGTGCCTTAATCCCACACCAGCATGCTGGTGCAGAATTGATGCAAAGGCAAGAGCACCATCTACTGAATCACCCACAGCACTTCTTTCAGCACACAGAGTTTACAAGCAGGGTTTTACTCAAGTCCTGCCCAGGCCTGCCCTGCTTAGCTCGTATGAAGGAATGAGATAAGAGAGGATCTTGAGCTTATATAGCTTGTGGAGGATTTTTTGTGTGGCATTAGGGGGCTTAGTGGGGAATCTACTAAGCATTTGAAGGAGGTAGAATAAAGAAGAAGATAGACAATATGTTTACCTGGTGTCATCTCTGTACCACTCAAAATCAGGCGTGGGCACTGCTGATGCCTCACACTTGAGTAAGGCTTGCCGTCCCGTGGCAGCTTCATTGCTCTTCGATTCAGTGATAGTGGGAGGGTCTGCAGAAAAGAAACACATGTTCATTTCCCAATCTTTCAGGTGCAGAGAAACAATGAATTTATTTTGGGGTTGGCTGGGCAAACAGAGGCCTTTTGGTGGGTGGAGACCCACAGATACCAGTTATGTCAAAACAGATGCACAATCTCTTTCCTGATATGTTCATGCAGGGATTTAAGGATATTATAATATGTCTGGTACTGCAACACATATTAATAAGTATTTGTAAATGGGAACTTGCTATGAAGGACTGTGGGGTTCACTTAAGTAATTTAACTGGTGGGAAAAAGGACCCCACAAGGGAGATTTTTTTTAAAACACCCTGCTTGTATTTTTCTGCTCCAGCAGTATATCTCTCTGCCATGTGCAGTGAGACAAACCATTTCCACTCTACTGGACCCAGCGCATGAGATGAGTCATGAAATGAACAAATATCTTTCTATGGCCCTGAAAGCTATACTGCTAGGCTTGCTGCGGCTCTAAATGTTCCGTACTTCTGTTCTCTGCCAAAGAGCCGAATCCCTCACTTTCAGCATTCTTCATATTAGCCACGCTCTACGACTCTTTAAGAAAAACATTCCAGGCAGGTTGACAGCCCATTCTTTTGGCTCTAATCCTGATTTGCCATGTTTCCAACTAAGGAATAACTCGCCAACCAATCCTGATCACTGAACAAAGAGCAGGCCCCTCACTAAGACATAATCATGAGAAAAGATGTGGGGACCTAAGTGTGTCCTGAATTGGTCCCTATATTATTCTTATATTATACTTCACAAATAATTGCCCTGTATTTGTTAAATGCATTGGGAGTGGAATCACATGAGTGGGTTCTGTTCTGGGTTCTGCTCCCAGCTAGTTCCTTCCCTGTGCCTCAGTTTTCATATCTGTAAAATGGAGATAATTATAATGACCCACCTCAGAGGGGGCATTGTTAATATTTGTAAAGTGCTTTGAGATCTGCAGATGGAAGGGGTTAGTGAAGAGCAAAAGAAAGGATTACTGTACTTCATTGAATACGTGTCCACCTTTAAAAGCACTTAGGTGTTGCACAAAAACTAATGTAATGGCTCAGATACTAAAAGCCAGCACCAGAACTCTCCTACCACCACTATTGGCATATCCTGGGGTCAATGGGCAAAGAGAAAAGACAAGCAGTGAATTTAGAAAACAGCCACAAGAGAGGGATAATAGGGCACCATTATAGCGAGTTCTGTAATGTACTGGCTTCCTGGGTACCCAGGAGTGAGCAAGCCAGGGCAATCCTCTGGTGGCTGGGTCCACAGAGAGGCTATAGTATCTACTGCTAGTACCAGTCCTCTTTTAGCTTACATGAAAGAGGGCAGTGCTTTTGGAGTTGAGGGACAAGGATTCTAATCCTGGCTCCCCAAGTGTGTGTGTAATTTATAGACTAAATTATGGCTATATGCTCCATAGCACATGGATTTGTCACAGCTTCCCAGCCAGTCCTATCGCTAAGAAAGCCTTGCTTCCACCAGCATGATGCAGATTGAGCTCTGGGACGGAAATACAGACAATTCAGCAGATCTCAGTTGCTCTCCTGGAACTCAGGACAGAAGGCCACCCTGCCAGTACTTCAGACTTGGATCATTATGTATTATTAATGCAAATAGCACTTGCCTAAAAATAGCAACTTTCCAAGAAATATAACCCCCAAGGATAAAATTCTCATCAGCCTGCACTGCAGCTCTCTCCCCAGGATTGGAGGCAGCTACTAAATATTGCACTCATCCCATGCAACTCCCACTAATATCAATAGCAAGTCTTTCTATCTTCTAAGGAGTCCAGCACTGTTGTGCTTGAGCATGGTATCATGTGCGCAAAATAAATAGTGTATCCATAGAGTGGATTGGGGAAGAGAATTTTGTCCTGAATCATATTGACTAGAAATTGCCAATTGGTTCAGGTAAAGTCATGATGGGCCTGAGTGGCAAAAGTAGGATCCATATCTAACCTTCCCGTAAGTTTGAGGTGTTTGCACTCTGGGTTTTGGTTTGGCCCCTTTATACAGGTGGGATCAGCTGAGCCAGATCCAGATTCAAAGTTTGGAGGCAGTTAGATCCAGGGAATTTGATTTAGGCCCATCCCTACATAAAATAAGAACTGACCTGAAACATCAACCAAAATGGGAAATAAACAAAAGCATTTTTTGAGGTTCAAAGACTGTTTTTCCTTTTGGTTATGGTGTGAATTGCCCTTGCTCCCTGCACTTTCAGGTTCTGTAGGGGTACAGAAAAGTCAGCATCCTGTGAGGAGGATTCTTCCCATGGCACTTCCAACCTCAGATGAAATGGAAATCTTTACAAGAAAAGTCTCTTCTTGGGAGATTTCTGGCCTGACCTGAAGACCCAAGACTTGTGGATAAGCATCCATGCTTTTGGATAATTATCCAAATAACTCCTGGGGGCTTTTGGAGGTTTGGCCATCACTTAAGAGCAGGTTCTCATCAGAGTCCTCTTTCTAAAACTGACAGCTCTCTTGATGTTGTTGGGGCTGCTTGTGCTTATGATAATGTTATGAAGCCCCGAAGCTTTGATCTAGGGAACAAACTGCAACCCCTGCTGCTTTGATCTCTCACACAATAGAAGTATAAATGTTTTCTGCACACATGAAGAGTGAGTCTTTAGGTGGTAATCTCATTATGATTGATGCTATTTAATAGAAAAGGGCACTTCATAATAGAAACCAGAGGTGGGGATGGCAAGCCAGGACAATAAGAGAAGATAAGACCCATAATGTCACATGCATTTGCATGCAGATATGGGCACTCAGAGAAAATGATTATAAAATATCACATATACTTATGGTGATGCCTTTCCAATACTTTGTCCCCTGACACTCTCCCTTCCTGCCTCCCCCGCCCCATCCTGTTCAGGCCACACATTTAGTCCTGTCCTACTACTCTGTGTTTATGCAGACTGTGGTGAATCAGAAAGGGTGCTTCCTGGATATAAATTCAGGCTGGCTTGGGAAAGTTCATTTTGCAGATAATTAAGGAATTTGAGCATGTATAGGAAGGGATTCTATTCTCACCACTTAGCAGGGATGTCAATATTATTTTTGCGTCAGCTGTGATATTTAGGAACCCTTGGCTGGCCCGGCTGAGGAAGCCATACTCTGATTATGAGGTTGACACATGGCGATTTAACTATTTGGCCCAGTCATGCCAGAACTGTAAGCTCCTTGGGGCAGAGGCTGTCATTTTGTTCTGTTTATACAGTGCTAATCACAACGGGCCCTTGGTCCATGACTGCAGCTCCAAGGTACTACTATAACAACAACAACCACAGAATGATGTGTGGGTATGCTTTGTTTGGCCTGGTCTACACAACAAAGTTAGGCTGAGGTAAACTGCCTTGCATCGACCTAGCTGTGCATGTTTCTACATTCAAATTTGTCTCCAGCCAAGGCAGGCGCCTCGTTATGGCGATGCAGTGACACCACCTTCCCATAAGATGCAGAGCCATTGTTGACCAACTGTGGTCAACACAATGCTAGTGTAGACACTGCATGACCTATGTGGACTGTACCAGTCCTCCAGCAACTGTCCCACAATGCCCGACACTGACTGCTCTGGTCTCAATTGTGAACGCCATGGGTCACAGAGACTGGGAGCCACCCCTCCCTCTAAAAACCCTGCATATTTTTGAAATGCCCTTTCCTGATTGCCCAGCTTAGTGAGCACACCTAATAGCTCTCTCTTGTTGTGTGCAACCACCCAACCGACCACCTTGATTTTCAACACGTCTTGGAGCGCTGGAGAAGTTCCAGAAGACTGTATGAAAGCTAATGTTATGCAGTTTTTTAAAAGGTAAACTGGATGACCTGAGTAATTATAGGCTTGTCAGCCTCACATTGATTCCAGGCAAGATAATGGAGCGATTGATATGGGACTCGATTAATAAAGAACTTAAAGGAGGGTAATGTAGTTAATGCAAATCAACATGGATTTATGTAAAATAAATCTTGTTAAACTAACTTGATTTTTTTTGGTTGAGATTACAAATTTGGTTGATAAAGGTAACAGTGTTGACATAATATACACAGACTTCAGTAACGCATTTCACTTTCTATCACACAACATTTTGATTACAAAATTAGAATATAACATTAAAACGGCACACATGAAGTAGATTAAAAACTGGCTAACTGATAGGTCTCAAAATGTAACAGTAAATAGGGAATGGGTCTGTTTTGAGTGGGGTCCCGCAGGGATCAATTCTTGGCCCTACACTATTTAACATTTTTATTAAAGACCTGGAAAGAAAGAAAATCATCACCAATAAAGTTTGCAGTTGACACAAAAATTCGGGGAATGCTAAATAACAAAGAGAACAGGTTACTGATTCAGAGTGATCTGGATTGCTTGGTAAAATGTATGCATGCAAATGCATGCACGCAAGATGTGCTTTAATATGGCTAAATGTAAATGTATATATCTAGGAACAAAGAATGTAGGTCACACTTATAGGATGGGGGACTCCGTCTTGGGTGGCCATAAGTCTGAAAAAGATTTAGGGGTAGTGGTCGATAATCAGCTGAACAGGAGCTCTCAGTATGATGCTGTGACCAAAAAAGCTTATGCAATCCTTGGATGCATAAACAGGGGAGTCTTGAGTAGGAATAGAGGTTATTTTACCTCTGCATTTGGCACTGGTGTGACTGCTGCTGGAATACCATGTCCAGTTCTGCTGACCACAGTTCAAGAAGGATGTTGATAAATTGGAGAGGGTTCAGAGAAGAGGCATGAGAATGACTAAAGGATTAGAAAACATCCCATATAGTGATAGATGCAAGGAGTTCAATCTATTTAGCTTAACAAAGAGATTGTTAAGGCGTGTCTTGATTACAGTACCTACATGGAGAACAAATATTTAATAATGGGGCCTTCAATCTAGCAGAGACGAGTATAACATGATCCAATGGCTGAAAGTAGAAGCTAGACTGGACTGAATTCAGACTGGAAGTAAAGTGTACATTTAATAGTGAGAGTAATTAGCCATTGGAACAATTTACCAAGGGTCATGGTGGATTCTCCATCACTGCCAATTTTTAAATCATGGCTCTGTGAATTATTCTGGGGGAAGTTCTATGGTCTGTGTTATGCAGGAGATCAGACTAGATGATCACAATGATCCCTTCTGTCCTTAGGAATCTATGCCAGCTATATGCTCCAAATGCACTCCTACCTAAAGTAGACAGAAGGTATTGGATTCTTGGGGCTGTGGGGAGAAAAGGCTGTCCAGGCACATCTACAGAGCAGTTGTAGAAACATGGACATCTATGAGCAGATTGCACAGGGGATGCAGGAGAAGGGGTACAACAGGGACCAGCAGTAGTGCCACGTAAAAGCAAAGGAACTGCACCAGGCATACCAGAAGGCCAGAGAGGCCAACAGATTATCTGGTGCTGAGCCATAGACTACCTGCTTTACAATGAGCTGAATGCCATACTTGGCAGACACCCCACCAGCACCCCACAGAGCACTCTGTATAACTTGGTAGAATCTGAGAGACAGACCTCTGCTGTGAACAGGAAGAGAATGGGGCATATGTGACGGGGGAGAGGCCAGCTATGCTGTGAGTTGGGATCTGTCTGAGACTCTGCCGCAGTCTACTCTGTCCTGGCAGCTGAGTACAGGTGAGCTCGATGCAAGGGAAGGAACTGTGGGTAAGTGTGTGAATGCGTTTTCCATTACAATGTTTAAATGTACAGATGGTGCCTGATCCCAACATAGCAGGACACAGGTAGTGACTCTTCTTTAATTTACTTATACTAGAAGAGGTAGCGGTACAACTAAAATAGGTAGCACCATAATCTGCTTTTCATTCCCCTATAGGCTTAGGCAGAGGGGCTAAGTGAAGCAGTTTATTTATATACATACGGATGTCCCTTGAATCCTCCTGAGAGGTCTTAATGAAACTTCCATGGAGGTACTCCACCATCCTCTCCCGAAGGGTCTGGGGATGGCAGTCTTATTTCTTCCTCCATGGTAGGATACATTCCCATGCCAGTCCGCGAAGACTTTGGCAGGCAGCATTGCAGTAAACAGGCTAGTGGCATATGGGTTCAGGTGGCATCAGGATGCCAGCAGCAGCTGTGTGTGCCCTCTGTGCCTTTGTCACCCACAAGAATGAGATACCAGCTAAAATCACCACTGTCTGTGGAAAATAGGATGAGTGCTCCGTGGCACTACCCTGCACTCAGACTCATGGAAATAGGCATCAAAATTGTATTGTTTCATGCAACCAAACTATTCCCTCCTCATTCCACCCTGCCATGGGCCATACTCACCATGGCTAGGCCTGCAGAGTAGTGCTGTGCACAGGTGCTTCAAGACTGAAGTGTCAACAAACATTTTTCGTTTAAAACTTTAGGGTAGCAAGGGATGGGAGTTCTGAAACTGAAATTTCATTTTCCATTGTGACTACACTGACAATGGCACCTCTGTGTATTTTATGTGAAGCTGTTGCCAATGCAGCCTTGAGCGGTCTCCCCTCCATCCCCCCGGAATGCTGGATCAAGATAAGGAGGAGAGAAAAGAGGACTTGGGATGACAACTTCAGGGAGATCCTTCAAGACAGTGCTGCATCAGACAGAGGGCCTGGAGGATGAATATTGCAGACAGTATGGAGAGGGAAAGAGTGGACAGGAGAAAGACCCAGGAATTGGAGAGGGAGATGCACCAGGACATAATGGGGCTTCTCCAGCAGCAAACACAGATGCTGCACTCTCCTCTTGACCTAGAGGTTCAACAATCATGGGCTCGTCTCCCTTTGCAGTCAGTGAAGAACTCCATTTTAGCACCTCATTATACCCCTCACCCCAACATTCCACGTGGCATCAGGAGCCACATCCCTACCCCTAACACTTCATGCTGGGGGCAGTTAGCACAACCACAGCTTCATATAGATTGATCTGTGAGAACCATGGCTGATGTATGTTTGGCAGAAGTGGACTGAAAAGGATATGAACGTTCTTTCCCCTTGTTACGTTCTGTTCTGTTAATTTATTTCAGAAGTTTTTATTGAATGTCTTTTTAACCGCACATTGCTTTTTTGCACTGGTTCTGGTATGTGAAGGGCCATAATTAATGTGGATGTAAAATCTTAACTACAGTTTCTGTTAAGAACTTTTCATATAGGCCCAGAGTCCACCTGAGGCATGAGGGCTAGCTAACAAAGAACAATACATGGCTAAGAGAAAGCTGGGGTAGACAGACAACCTTGTGTGTTTCAAGTCGATGAGTGGAGTCAGCATGACTCCAGATGGTGAGTTGTAATTGGGTGTCCTTATCGCGAGTTATAGACACACGAAGCGCTGAGAAGGGCCTCAAAGTTAACTCCCTGGTACAGATGCCAGAACAGAGTTCAGGGAGAGGCCTAACATGATTGACGTGAGTAATGACACCCTCCCCTCATAGATGTATGCCAATTCCAGTTCACAAAAATGCAAGGGTAAAACTATAAACAACTGTTATTGTTAAATACTAATTACTGCTTTTTTGCTTTAAATCTCCAGGAATTTTCCATTTTGGTCGACCGGGAGAGCTGCTACCTCATTCCCCTGGACCCCAAAATTAGGATTTAACCTATATATTTTAATAGAAATAGTTTAAGGGTAATTACGTGTGTGTTAACAATATGTTAATTTGAGCCATGGGTGGAGCCATTATGTAATCTTTTACACCATTGATTTATTGTGCTTATCTTATCTTGCTGCTAGAACCTATCCAGGGGCTTGGGAACTCCCTCCCCGTCGCTTCTCTCCACACATGGCACCCTATATAATCTATTGTAATTAATTGTTGGGTAGTGTCTCTGAGCCTAATAAGCAAAGTGACACTTCGCCAGCGCTGTGCGTAATAAACTCCTGTGCTTGACTCTACACGGTGTCCATTTCTGTTCCTTCAGTATGCAATCAAAATCTATTTTTTGGTAAATAATTCATCTGTAATACTTTACAAACACATGCTACAGAAGGCATAGTGCTATTGATGCACCCACTACTACTTATTGTACAGGATGACAGAACTCATAGGATCAGTAACAAACACAGTGTAATAATCATGAATGTATAGCAAGCGCTGCAAAATTAATAGGTGCATTACCAGTTTTATATTCATAGATGTACACCAAGCACCACACAATTCCTAATTGCCCCCAAAACTTCAGGGCCAAGTGAAGCCCAGTCTACCACATCACATTACTCTGGCTGACTGTTAAAGTGCTCTTTCAAAGCCTCCTTCAGCTGCATAGCTCCACATTGAGCTCTTCTGATAGCCTTTGTGTCTGGCTGTTCAAAGTCTGCAGACAGCAGCTCCACCTCCACTCTGTCGGCAACTTTTCCCCCTTTGCCTCATAGATATTATGCAGGATGCAGCAGGCAGCTATAACCATTGGGATATTTTTCTCACTGATCCAATCTTGTAAGTAAACAATGCCAGAATCTGTTCAATCTACCAAAAGCACAGTCAACTGTCAATCTGCTCCTGCCGAGCTGGTAGTTGAATCTTTCCTTGGTACTATCAAGGTGGCTGGCCTATGGCATCAGGAGCCAGTGGAGGAAGGAGTAGGCTGGGTTCCAAAGGATCATTATTGGCATTTCAACTTGCCAGTGGTAATGCGCCAGTTGGGAAAGAAAGTGCCTGCGTGTAGCTTTCTGAACAGTCTTGTGTTCTTAAAGATGTGAGCATCATGCACCTTCCCTGACCAGCCAACATAGAAGGATACCCAGCGCTCCACTAAGGTTTGTATAATTTTAGAAAAGTAGCCCTTTCTCTTGATGTATTCTGTGGCAAAATGGTCTGGTGCCAAAATAGGGACATGCATGCCATCCATCATCCTACCACAGTTTGGGAACCCCATTGCTGCAAATTCATCCACTGTATCCTGCACATTGCTGAGGGGCGCAGTCCTGCATAGCAGGGGATGATTAATGGCCCTGCACGCTTGCATGACAATAGCTGCCACTGTGGATTTTCCAACTGCAAAATTATTTCCCACTGACTGGTAGCAATCTGGCATTGCAAACTTCCACAGAGCGATCGCCACCTACTTCTCTACTATCGGTGCAGCTGTCATTCTGGTGCCCATGTGCTCGAGGGCTGGGGCAAGCTCCAGGAATGTGGCTTTTGCATCCAAAAGTTCTGCAGCCACTGCATGTCATCCCAAACCTGCATTGTGATGCAATCCCACCAGTCAGTGTTTGTTTATTGAGCCCAGAGTGGCACTCCATCATATGCAGCTGTCCCATGAATGCCACCAACCACCTTGAATTATTTTTCGCTATGTCCCACAGCAATCTGTCCTCCATGAAATTGTTATGTCCCCTGCTCTGTGATTCCTCCTGAGGCTCTGCAAATATTGGAGGATTTTCATTCCATGTCAGCAACATTCATGACAACAGGGCAGAGATATGCGGGCTCCATGCTTCTGTCAGAAAACATGGACAGTGAGGAGGGCTGTGCAGGTTTGTGGAATTTTAAAAAAGGAGTGAAAATTATTGGAGATGGATGGCAGTAGGGGATGGAGAAAGTTGCATGATGGGATCTAGACCCTTTGCTCCCAGTGTCCCCAGGGGGATTTGTTTCTGCCCCAGCATGCATTGCCAAATTTTCCCAAAAGACAGTATGCTGGATGATGCAGGTTTCACATTGGGATACCTATCTGTTGTGCACCACACAGAGCATCAACACAAGCACTCCTGGTGACTATGCACAGTGCCGACACAAGGAGCCAAATATACACCTGCATGAGCAATATTCAAACTTTGGCAGCTGTATGCCAAGGTAATTTGCATCAAACGAAGTTTGTAGTGTAGCCAGGCCAAAGATAGAAGGGGAGATGGTGATGAAGCAAAGTGACACTGATCTGTAGTTGTGGATGCATACTGTGTGTTCCATCACATCCTTGACCTATGTTATAAGGATGCAGGCGATTCTGAGCCTGGATATTTCCCATTTTCCTAGCACACCTTGTGCTCATGTTTGGGAAGTGAAGTCCAGAGAGGAATGAGCTGGTTCCTGGGCATATGCTGCCTGTCCTTTTATTGGTTTTAGAGCTGGTTAGAGCCCAGAATTCCCATTCTGTGGGAATTCTGAAATGTTGATTTTTTTAAATTTCAAATTAGAACACAATAATAATGATTATTAATGATGATATTAAGAGATGTCATGCATTACATTATGATTTGTTTTGACTTGACATAACAGTTGAAATACTTCATTTATATAATGACATTATGGTATTTTCTATTATCTATCCTTTCCCTAATGTTTCCTAACATTGTTAGCTTTTTTTTGACTGCCACATAAGAACATAAGAACGGCGATACTGGGTCAGACCAAAGGTCCATCTAGCCCAATATCCTGTCTTCTGACAGTGGTCAATGCCAGGTGCCCCAGAGGGAATGAACAGAACAGATAATCATCAAGTGATCCATCCCCTGTCGCCCACTCCCAGCTCCTGGCAAACATCGGCTAGGGATACCATCCCTGCCCATCCTGGCTAATAGCCATTGAAGGACCTATCCTCCGTGAATTTATCTAGTTCTTTTTTGAACTCTGTTATAGTCTTGGTCTTCACAACATCCTCTGGCAAAAAGTTCCACAGGTTGACTGTGTGTTGTGTGAAGAAATACTTCCTTTTGTTTGTTTTAAATCTGCTGCCTATTAATTTCATTTGGTGACCCCTAGTTCGTGTGTTCTGAGAAGGTGTAAGTAACACTTCCTTCTGTACTTTCTCCACACCAGTCATGATTTTCTAGACCTCTATCTTATCCCCCTTTAGTCGTCTCTTTTCCAAGCTGAAAAGTCCCAGTCTTATTAATCACTGCACATTGAACATATGTTTTCAGAGAACTATCCACAATGACTCCAAGATCTCTTTCTTGAGTGGTAACAGCTAATTTAGGCCCCATGATTTTGTATGAATAGTTGGGATTATGTTTTCCATGGTACATTACTTTACACTTATCAATACTGAATTTCATCTGCTATTTTGTTGCCCAGTCACCCAGTTTTGTGAGATCTCTTTGTAACTCTTTGCAGTCCGTTTTGAATTTAGCCATCTTAAGGAATTTTGTGTCATCTGCAAACTTTGCCACTTCAGTGTTTACCCCCTTTTCCATATCATTTCTGAATATGTTGAACAGCACTAGTCCCAATACATATCCTTGGGGGACTTTGCTATTTACCGCTCTACATTTTGAAAACTGACCATTTATTCCTATCCTTTGTTTCCTGTCTTTTACCAGTTTCTCATCCATGAAAGAAGCTTTCCTCTTATCCCATGACTGCCTATTTTGCTTACAAGACTTTGATGATGGACCTTGTCACAGGCTTTCTGAAAGTCTAAGTACACTGTATCAACTGGATCACCCTTGTCCACATGTTTGTTGATCCCCTGAAAGAATTCTAAGAGATAAGTGAGGCATGATTTCCCTTTACAAAAGTCGTGTTGACTCTTCATCAACAAATTGTGCTCATCTATGTGTCTGATAATTCTTTTTAGTATAGTTCCAATCAATTTGCTTGCTACTAAAGTTAGGCTTACCAGCCTGTGATTGCCAGGATCGCCTCTGAAGTCTTTTTTTTTAAAATGGGTGTTACATTAGCTACCTCCAGTCCTCTGGTACAGAGGCTGATTTGAGTGATAGGTTACATATCACAGTCAGCAGTTCTGCAATTTCAAATTTGAGTTCCTTCAGAACTCTTGGGTGAATACCATCTGGTCCTGATGTCTGATTCTATTTAGTTTATCAGTTTGTTCCAAAAGCTCTGCTACTGATACCTCAATCAGTTAGTTTTTTGTGTCTTTAACTAGTTGCTTTTCAAATTCTTTTTTGGCCTAACTAATTACACTTTTTACCCATGACTTGCCAGATGGTCCTCTCGATTATTCTCAGTAGGATCTGACTTCCAATTTTTAAAGGATGCCTTTTTGCCTCTAATCACCTCTTTTACTCTTTTGTTTAGTCATGGTGGCATTTTTTTTTTTTTGGTCCTCTTACTATTTCTTTTTATCTGGGGCATACATTTAATTTAAGTAACCACATGCCTAACCATGCACTGGGGCTGAATCAGGTGTCAGACTAGCTTGCTAGAAAGGGCAACACATGGCTAGGATTCACCAGTTATGAACTATTTATTAACTGTGTGGTGTGTGGACAGGAAGTGAGTTTTAGCTAACCGTGCCCCAAAGCAGTTAAAGGCGGTAAAAGTCACTGTGGAGAGGCCCTTACCTATGCTCTGTAGATCTATAGGGAGTCTATGTTAGTACAGTTTACATGCTGAGGATCTGGAAGAAGATGCAAGTTAAAGTGGTCCCATGCAACATTGAAGGACCTCTCTCATACACATTCTCCCAGCTCCCTGGTGTGTTGGTCACACCCACTTACACCCACTCTACTGCTGAGTAAGGGAGCGTAAATAGATTGGAGGGAGTCCAGATTAGTGTCAATGGGTCTGAGTGAATGTACTGGAGTCTAATTTACACCTCTTTACACATCACTCCTAAATTTGGCCTTTAGACTCTTATCTACCCCTGTCACTTTGTGGAAGTTTCTGTTCATGGTACTGTTCTCCTGAATGTCAGTGGCTAAACATGGACTGTGCTGGCCCTTCTAGGGGGAGGGAAAGGGGAACCTCACAGATACTTTTTCTACATCATTCACCAAGTCTAAGGCATAAGCTCTGCCCTCAGGTGAGTCTCTCTGATTTCAGGCCATGCATGTCCAACAGTAGACTATGCCCCACATGTTTCCTTTGAAAAGAAATAGTGCCCAGGTTATGGGGATGTCAGGATGTTCTCCTCTTCCTGCCATCACCATGGTATGGGAGCCCACCCCCATCTGGTTCAAATGTACTCACAGTTCACAGTGACCCGGACTTGCTTGACATCTGCCGAGGAAACCTCATTGGCGGCTTTGCACTCGTACTTGCCAGATTGCTCCCGTGTGATCCCTAGGATCTCCAGGTACTCTTCCTCACCTTCAAATTCTCTGCCTAGGAGGAGAAAAATACACAGCAGGATGTTATTAGGTGGTGTGGACTTGAGCAGCCCTCACTTTGGTTGTAACATGTGAATGATCATGGCACAATTATCCATGAAACAATGACAGATGGGAGCTACTTGGAGGCTATCTCAGCAACCACAACAGATAGAGCCTTTTTTTTTTTAATGAAAGCTTAGATTCTGGAGAACCAAAAGGATGCGTGAAAGGAGTGCCAAATGCCGAACACCACATACCAGCCCCAACCTAGCCTTGTGGCCAGAATCAGACACATTCATAGAAGCAAAATCTCCAACTTGCAAGGACAGAATTAGTTTAATGACTAGATATTTGAAAACCAAGGGAGGTCAGACAGATTATAATTGGCTCTATGGTAGTCATGACCATCATAAATTGGGACGTATTTTACCTGTAGCCCCCTGACCATGAAAAGTTGTGGAACTGTTTTCTGTCTCAGAAATCGCAAACTTCCAACCCAGACCATCATTGACAAGACTAAGTTTCCTGGAAACACCTGCACACTGAGAAATACGGGCTTTTGGAAAGTAAAATTGAGTCACAGAGACCAATAATCACTGCAACCCTAGCTCTCCATTCCTCAGTTTCTCCATCTGTAAACTGTGGCTAATAATACCCCCCCCCCTCCAAGGAGGGTTGTGAGGTTAACCTATGGAAAGCACATTGAGATCCTTGGATGGAGGTGCAACAGCAGTGTAAAATGTTAGGATTAGTATATCTACACTATCACTCTGGAACCCAAGCTTGGACTCTCCCTAGAAGGATTATGAGCAATGTTGGGCAAAACCATGATGGGAGTATTTTCCTGTCTTAACAGGGTACAAACACTGCTCTGGAGCATGGCTGCAGCAATGTTTACAAACTGCATAGCACAGGCAAACAAACCCAAACCAAAAACCCAATTCTAATCTCACTTTTAAATCATACGGGTCAGATTTTCAGAATAGCTCACTGCCCAGAAGATTTCATTGTTGTCAATGGGGACTAATGGGGGCTGAGATCTTTTGAAAATCTGGCCTTTTCATTTAAGTGGCTGAATGGGATCTGAGCTCTTTTCATAGTCTGACCCCATCTGTGGGTGGGCAGCTCCTCTGAAAATCCATCCCTGAGTTGCTGGATGTGCTTCAAATACTGTCTGTGTGGACTGGGCATTAGTCCCTGGCTCACAAAGTCCTGAGTGGCAGTAGCAGCTAAGCCCACTCTCAGGGGCTCCAGTTCCAGTGATATTCCCTAGAGTGGCAGAACCGTGCCAGTCCACAGGCATATGTTTTCTGTGGCATATTAGCCAAAGCAAGTTAGCCAGATCAGATTAGCCAAGCACACTGGAGGATGAACACAGGGCACCAGCCAGATTCTCTTTGCTTTAGATCAGGGATAGGGACTTTGGGAACTGATAAATCTCTGTTCAGGATTCTGTCCCTTGCACTACCACTCTTAGTTCTTGTTTTTCCTGCACTCATCAAAATCCCCCAATGGGTAAAATCATCCCCAGACTTGGCAACTCAGTATTCAAAGAGGAGCTGCCATGCCACATATGGTGAATGAATGCTTCCAAAGTGAATAAGCTTTCCTCTTCTATTCAGAGATGGGCAGACCCAAAACCCAGATCCAAACGCTCCCATATTTCTGATGAATTTGAATCTAACACCACTGTGTCCCAAACCACTATCTGCTTTTGTGTAAGTCTGCGTTTTACCTTCAGGACCTACTAGCACAGATGCAGAAAGGTCTAGTGCTCTGCTGCATGACCTGCTTTTATAGGGGTAGGGTACACTATTAAACAAAGAGGGAATACGGTCCACCCTACTGCACTGCAGGAGTCACCGTGACACCGCTCCCAATAGTGCGCAGGTGAAGAAGTTAGGAACAACATTCTGGTGGCAAGGCCCTTTGGGTGGGATTTTCACAAGTGCTCATCATTGACCTAAGTCTGCTCCCATTGACATGAATGGAAGCAGCATTAGGCCAATGCTAAGGTGCTCCTGAAAATCCCACCTAGAGTCAGAACGCACTCCATTTATCGCAGCATTGGCAGCTCCTGACTACTAGATGCTGAGCAGGGGACGTTAATCTGCCACCACAGCAGATCTTAATAAACCAAAGACTAAAAAATAATTTGCCAGGGCACAGTTGCTCTGCTCTCATCGTGTTAGCATAATGGGTTGGACCCACTTTTCTTACAAGGGGTGGGAGGGGGCACTGAGCAGGTGCTCGTCAAAATGCTGTCACCAAACTGAAGGGACAGTTGGGGGAAGATTTCCTAGCCTCTGATGGAGTCGCCGCCTCTTTGGGTGCTGCTAAACCTGCCTGCTGGAAACAACATATCCTTGGAGCTCTGAAAAATATTCTGGAAGAGAAAATATTTTGCCAGGTTTCCCAGAGAAAGAATCTTCTGGGCTCCTCACAACATCTCGCTCTCTCTCTCACACACACACAAATAAACAGAAGGAACACTGAGCCATCAACAGGCCCAGGAGTACTTTCAGGAACAACACATAATCCTTTCCAGCAAAGTGGGGATGAAGAGCAGTCGGTTTGCAGTACAGCAAATGGGTAGATCTACCCAGCCCCTCAGTCTTCCTTCCTGTAGCCTACGCATCCCTGGGGCATGGGGTTTAGCACACTGCTTGGGGGGGAACATTTTCTGGGAACTCCTTGCTAAAATGTTGTCAGTTCTATCACTGCCCTCTCCTTCTATGCCAGTTTCATCTCTGAGCGGCAATGTTTTGCTCCATAAACTTAATTACTCTGAACTGCAATCCCAACCGCTCCCTTCTGCTGCAGCCATGTCCCCTACCATGGTAGAAAGTTTTTAAAAAGAGCATTTCTGTAAAGTGTGATGTCAAATCACAGGAATGAGAGATAGCAAAAACACAACACGGCATCGTAACAGGAGGTCAGGTTCTAGTCTCTGGAACACAGCGACCGTGGCAGCCTGACAAAGAGGACCCATCCGCTTAACTCCAACCTCTAAAAGTTGTTGGAGAGTCTCTCTCTGAGGCAGAGGCAACTAAAGTCAGTGACAGGGAGAAAATCTAGAAACGGTCTAGCTCAGCAGCAAGCACTGGCAGGATGTTTAGGTTTGTTACAGTCCACGTTAAGCCTAGAGGAAGGGGGTAAGTGTGGACACTATCCAGTGGTGTGGTTTACTGATGTGCGTGCTGTGTTAGGAGATGGCGGAAATGCCATCTGCTCACAGGAATCTAGTCCACTCTCATTAGGACAAGAGGGTTCCCTGCAGCATATTCTCCCAGGAGTGAAATCACAATCCCATTAAAGTCAATGGCAAAACTCACCCATCTCACCCCAGATTTTTGTCTGGTTCAGGTTTAAATGTTCCCAGTGATGGGGTTTCATAGAATCATAGACTTTAAGGTCAGAAGGGACCACTATGATCATCTAGTCTAGCCCCTCCTGTTGGCCAGCCCCAGGATCAGGCTTTCTATTCTGGAGACTGGAGAGAGAGAGAGAGTGGGGGGTGGTCAGGCTTAACAATTAAACCAATGGTGAAAGAATCGGAGAGTGCCAGGTGCCTGCTGGGAGCTGGTGGAGGCCCTTCTGCACAGGTATGTGCTGCAGATAGCTTTGATGTGTGAACGTGGAAGCCTTTGAAAGTGCTCTCACTTCAGCCATGTCTGCTCTCCCCTTGCTTGCTAGCCACACCTGCTAGAGCAGCTGAACCCCCCCCCCCATCTTACACAATAGTCTGCTTACAAACACCACCACCACACGTGTGAGGGCACACATGCACACACACCAAAACAGAGTGTACAATCCTGCACTCAGAAGCACACTCACACTCTTCATACCAACACAGACACCCACATCTTCTGACCCTCACACCTCCCTTCTTAAGCCTATTTAAGTACACAGAAGCACAAATATACATATACATCCCCCACATTCATATATGCACTCTTCCACCCCCGACTGCCACACACACACCCTCATACACTTACATATATTCACATGCACATATCCTACTTATGCACACACAAAAGCTTCTCTTTCTTTCCACACTTTACCAGTCATTTCACAAATCCCCCCCGCTCTCTCTCACACACACACGTGCATACACACACATTCTATGAATATACAGAGTATTCAGATAACATTGGAAATGGTGTCATTTTTAGCTGTGTACTGTAACAGGTATGTCTTGGTTTACCATGTACTGGAGCCTCAAGTTTCTAAAGACTAAGCGGCCATTTTGCATTCTGTTCAATGCAGACTGTACAAGAGAAGGCACATACACTGTGCTCTCTCTCTCATCCAGACTTGACTTCGGTTCTTTTGTAGTATTGTGTTCTTAAACTAAAATAAAGTTCATTCGCGCTGAAAGTATCTGTTTGCATTTTGTGTATGGAGAAACATAACAGGGACCCTGCTGCTTTGTTTATTTTCTTCAAACCCCTTTTGTAGTTGTGTGGCATGGAGAGCAGAAGGGGCTCTGGGATGATGTTGGGCACCTTCTACCTAAAACAAGATGCAGAGAGGATAAAAAGATTTCACATCAAAAGATGCCATTTGAAGTTTTTTTGCGGCGACTTCCAATGCTGAATTGAGGTTTCTTTTCTCTCTGCACTTTTCATTTATTGTCTAAGGTCTCACTCACCTAACTCCCTTCCCCCCTCTGCACCTTACATTCCCCAGGAAGATACTTCTGAAAAACAAAAATAGCTAAGGGAGCCTTTGACATTGTTTTCTTGTTTTACCTCCAGCTGGGATTTTTTTTTATTTGAAACTTTGAAGCTTTTGTTTATCAGCCTTCGCCTCCTCACCCACTGCAGATTCCTCTGAGGTTGGCATTTTTATCTGTCCCCTAGCTGAAGAGACTTGTTTTCGGTAAAGAGATCAGTGGAGAGTGGCAGATGGTGTATGAGTAAAGGGACAGCCTGTGCTGCAATGCTACTGAGAGAAGGGAAGATAGAAAGTTACCATGGCATGGGAGATAGGAAACATGAGGAAGCTGGGAGAATGAGAGAGAGAGGAGAGCAAAGGATGGAGATGGGAAGGGGAAAGAGGAAGATGAAGAGATGGAGAGAAGCTGGGAGAAAGTAATGTAGACAGTGAGATTTGGAAAGTGAGATGTTCAGAGACAGAGAGAAAAATGTAGACGGATTGCTGAGAAAGAAAGAGATGTACATCGACAGGGAGTAAGATGGACGGAAGTGGAGAGAGACAGTGACAGAGAGATACAGTACAGTACAGAGATACAGAGAGCTCCTCTGTGCAAAGGGAGTAGTGAAGTATCAACTGCCGTAGGGATAGGAACAGAAGGGTCAAATGTACTGTGGAAATAATCACTCTGTTTACACACCCTGTTGTGCCCCATTGCTTACTGTGTAAATTGGCCTCATGCCTCCAATGCCCCTAGGTCTGTCGTTACTACACAAAAACCAGAGGCTAGCATGGTGCCAGTGAAGACTCAGGCCTGGCTCTGGCTTTGTGAATGAGGATGAGCCAAAGCAGGAGGAAAGACCCTGGCATGGTTTCCCCTGGTGTTCACAGGGACCTAATTTATCATTCATCTCATTTCCTTTTGTGTATCCACAGAGTCAGCTGGCCTTGACAGACATTTTCTGGCTTGCCCAGGGTTAAGAATGTCTGGAGTTCTCTCTAGAGATGCTCTCCCCTGCCCACACACCTTGCATTAAGCAGAACCTTCTTGGCTGAACGTGACAGTCCCGGACTGAATTATGTAACGTCTTGTCCACTCGCCATTGGAATTAGCTGTGATGACATGATGCACAGGAGAAGCAGGACTCACTGAGTGCAACCTGTTAGTGTACCAGCTGGAGTTGAATTTCAACAGGACAAGGGTGTCAGACATATCTGACTGGACTCAGACTACTTGCTAATATAACAATATCCTGTGAGATAGGATATCTCGGGGATATCCCCTGATGTGTACCCAGGTAATAAACTCACCCAGCAGTGCTCCAAAGTCCAAACAGGCACTACCCCTTCTAGCTACTCCCAAAGGGGGGTAGGACTGAGTAATTCCTTTGCTATGATGCCAATCAATATTCACTACATTCTGGGGCTTCTCTGGTATCTGTGTCCCAGGCTGAATGGAAAGTCTGAACTCTCAGAGAAGCACAGTGTCCTTTGGTGTCTGACGACATGGCAAGCTTCAGTCTGTCCCACACTAAGTCATAACTCTGCAGCTTTGGAGAACAGACACTGCCAGCTGAGTACCAGACATATAGCTACAGAGAATTATAGCCTCTTTATTTTGGAACACATTGGCCTCTATCTCCTGAGGCAAAGGAGAAGCTATATTCGTGTAGCAGCGGTAGGACTCACAGCTTCTCTGAATAACCAGCCTCGCTTTTTACAGATCTTCAAATGTCCTCTACAGAGCACTATAGTCTATAGTCACACACACACACCCCTGTGCAGGTCTGGCATTCCAGCCAGCAGAGGGAAGAAATGCCACGCGCCCCAGTCAGTATGTCACACAAGGGGCACCGTGTCACACCATACACACCCCAACATTGGGCCCCCAAACATTACCTGAAGCAACACACGTTTCATCCCAGCATCACCACCAAACATTACAACGTCGCAACGCCGCAAGGGAAATGTCATGGCATCACGACACGAGCCTCATGACATCAACACAAAAACTTCAACACACCCACAAAATTTGTGCGCTCTGGTTCCTTTTTGTGTGTGGGGGTACTTTAATCTGATGCGTGGGAGCCCTCATCAGCCACAAGGATCATCATGGCAGCACAAGACCTTTGCGGTAAAGGCTGGGAGATAAGAAGGGGGAAGTTGGGAAGTTCCTTAGGGCTCAGAGGCGCCCTTTGGAGCAGCAATAGAAAAGGAGGTTACAAACTTGCAGGTCTGACTAAGGATCCTAGAGCTTTTCCCACCTGCCTGAGGGTGGGGATGATTAGCTGTGTTGAATGGAGCACATTTCTCTCTTTGTGGTGTGACCAGCTCTGCAGGGAGAGGTGCCCTCTCCCTCTTGTTAGTGACACCCCCACCCAGGTGGAGGGGAAGGACCAGCGGTCGCCTTCTGCAGTAGGAATAGAAAAAAAAAATCAATTGGTGTTTGCTACCAATAGTGTTAAGCAGAGAAGGTAATAGAATCTGAGACTGCTTGGGGAACAGGGGTTTGTTGCATGATGGAGAGGCCTTTGAAAGGCAATTAAAATATAACAACCCACCCGGTCATTTCGCTCCCTGGTGACTGTCAGCTCAGTCACTCTCGCTCGGCCTCATACACTCCTTTCCCTCTGAGTAGTCCCATTCTAGAGAAAACACTCACTCTACTGTCATTTTGTAGTTTAATGGTATGTTCTTCCCTACTGAACAAGGCTCTGGGATGTGCAGCTCTGGGAAGGCACAGAGCCGGGGGGCAGCTCCAGGCACCAGCACACCAAGCGTGTGCCTGGGGCGGCAAGACGTGGGGGGCGGCCTGCCGGTCGCCGTGAGGGCGGCAGTCAGGCTGCCTTCGGCGGCATGCCTGTGGGAGGTCCGCCGGTCCCGCAGTTTTGGTGGCAATTCGGTGGCGGGTACGCCAAAGGCGCGGCACCAGCGGACCTCCCGCAGGCATGCCGCCGAATCCGCATTACCAGCGGACCTCCCGCAGGCATGCTGCTGAAAGCCGCCTGCCTGCCATGCTTGGGGCGGCAAAATACATAGAGGCGCCTTTGCACAGGGCACAGTGAAGTTTGAAAGGAGCCAACGTGGTTTGTCCCAGAAGAGGAATTATGGGGTTGCACTCCTACACAGGGCAAGTGGAGAGGGGAAGTGGGCTCTTCCCTATTTTTAGTTAAGCTGGTCTGAATGCTGAGTTCACATCAGAAACCAGAAGCCCGAGATTTCCATTTTGCTTCAGTTCTTTCTATGGACCTTTTGCAAAGCTCTAGTTTTAAACAGTGGGAGTATGGTCAAGCTATCCCTCAGCTACTGTTGCCTCTCAAAAGTTTGTCGACTTGTTGTGTGGCATGGTGGTGATATTTATGGGGTATCTGTGTAGAAAGATTAACTTCCTGAATGCTGCTTTGGTCTGCATTTCTGCTGACCAAAATCTATGGTACAATATTTCTCAGTTATGTCCAATACGGGTGTCAGACATCTTCCTCTGCATCTGGTACTGGCCAGTGCTGGAGATGGGATAGAGGTCTATACAGGCCATTTTGATGTGGTCCAGTGTGATTAATTCTGCTGCTCTTAGAATCCTTTTGTTTTCAAAGAACAAGGCAGCTTCCAAATTTGCCTTGCACCACTAGTCCAGGGGGGACTTGTCCTTTAAGCAGCAAATGGGATGTTTTGGGTTGAGGCCCTTTTAAATAATCCCACTTGGCAAGTTAATAACATAAGGGTTTCTTGCAGGCTGGATGTGGCAGCTTGTTGCTTGAAAAATAGTAGAGGGAAGACAAGCACTGAAGAACAAGAGGTCCTGATTTTGAGTGGTACTGAGCATGTTGTTCCCACTGACTTCAAGTGGAGTTCTCAGCACTTTTGAAAATCAGGGCCATGGGGACAGTGACAAGACTTTCCTGAAGAGCAGAGAAAGAGGAGTAGTCAATGCGTTAGAAAGGGAGGACAAGTGAGAACACAGAAGAAAAAGTGTGTGGCATGGGGACATAGACAGACATACAAATACAGAATGTATCAGCAAGAAGAGGTGAGGGAATAAGAGTATTTCTGAAAGCAAAAGAGCAAAGGCATGTAGAAGATAATAAAGAGTGACAGGAAATATTAAGGGACTTGAGAGGGGCAAATCAAAACCAGAAAGGGGATGCAGATCAGACTAGAAGGCAGAGGAATAGCGGAAAAATAATAAAAAACAAAGAAGAAGAGAGAGAGACGCAGAAAAAAATAAAGAAGTTCAGGGAGAGGTAAAAGAGAAGGGAAACAACAAAAATCACTCAATCAGGTGATCCCAGAGACTGATAGAAAAAAAAGTTGCATCTGGAATGAGCAGGTGTCTCTACTGAGAAGACAAGTAACTTGTTCCGGCATGAGCTAGTTACCATGCTGGATATAGGAACTCTAGACAGTCCAGAGGAACTGGCCTGAGAAACCGTTAAAAAATCAGTGTGGAAGAAACTATTGTCCTTGTTATGAAGTTCCTATGGGAGTTGGGGTTTTGTTATGTTTTTTTCCTGGTGAAGCAGTGGAAGTTTTGCTAGTGCTAATATACCAGTGGCACAAAATAGGCCAGCACAGATCAGGCTCTATTCATGCTTGGTATGATTTCATTTTCTTGAGGCGTGGGGAGAAGGAGGGAACAGAATTAATGAGAGATATGGGAAAGGGGAAGGAGAGGAATGGGGTTAGTCTGCTTGTCCCCACTGCCTCAGTAAAGAACTCTAATGGGGAGGGGTCCCATGCTCACTGCTCTAAGGGTTAACAAAAACTCCAGAGACACATTTTATTAAGCAGTTAAATACCAATTAGGGCTTTAGAGTGGGGTTTTCAAGAGCATCTACATGACTTAGGATCACAAGTTCCAATGACTTTCAATAAGATTTTATGTTCTTAAATCACTTAGGTGCTTTTGAAAATCCCTTCTTAATTCCTTTATTAAAGTGAATGGTTGGTATAGTCCTTTAATGTGACCTGGCAGGGCATGACAGTGGGAGCTGGGGAAGAAGTTAAGGCTAGCACATCTAAATGAGAAGGGGAAAGATCCTGCTTCTCCCAACTTTGTTGAGAGGAAGGAGGGGCCAGGAGGCAACAGCTCTAGGGTAGAAATCCATCATCTGATGAACAGTTCCAAGAGACCAAGGACACTTGAGGAAATAACAGCACAATAATTCCCTTCCTTCTTCTCCCTTAGCCGATGTGGGGGAGGCACATCCATCCCTAAGATGAGGCACGCCAGCAGGCTGGGTAGAAATGTTGCTTGCAAGCCAGGAGGCCAGTGGGGCAAAGCTTAATAGGAAAACAGCAGTGATTTGTCTCCACCGCTATTTATGTTTCAAGTGCATGACAGGCTGTCAGGGGAAGTGAGAGCTGCTAAATTTACTGCCTCTCAGATCCCTGCCACAGTCACTCACTTGACAAGTCACTTCATTTAAAACACCCTGTGTTGGGATGGGCTTTCCCTCACATGAGTGTTAAATACAAACAACAAACCGGCAACCATGGCTGACTTTACACTTCAAACTAGTCCCTGGGTTACTGTACTATCAGGGTGTGAGAGAGGTTACAGAATAGGGAGGTTCCTACTGTCTTTGTTAATGGCCTTGATGCACTCCAGTTCTGTTCTGGACATCTTGATTGCAGCTGTGTGTTTGAGAGAACAAAGAAGGGAGTGAGATGAACCAGAAAAGGCCTCATTATAGGGACTGGACACCGAGAGAGAGAGAGAGAGAATGTAAGAGAACAAGCACATGTGTAAGTAAGTGAGAGCAGATGTATGGGTGAATACAGTTTGGAAGTGAGTGTGAAGGTTTGGGTGGATGTGTGAGAAAATGCACATAAGAGCGCTCAAGTGTATGTGTTTGAGTGAGGGGCGGTGTGTATAAGTTTGTGGTGAGGAAGTGAGTGTAGATGCAGGTGTGTATGTGTGAGAGAACACATATATGAACACAAGAATGGCTTTACTGGGTTACACCAATGGTCCATCTAGCCCAGTATCTTGTCTTCCTACAGGAGCTGGTGCCAGATGCTTCAAAGGGAATGAACAGAACAGGACAATTTATCAAGTGATCCATTTCCTGTCATCCAGTCCCAGCTTCTGGCAGTCAGAGGTTTAGGGACACCTGGAGTATGGTGTTGTGTCCCTGACAATCTTGGCTAATAGTCACTGATGGACCTGTCCTCCACAAACTTATCTAATTTGTTTAGCCCAGTTATACTTTGGGCCTTCACAACATCCCCTGGCAACCAACTCCACAGGTTGACTGTGCGTTGTGTGAAGAAATACTTCCTTATTGTTTTAAATCCACTGCCTATTAATTTAATTAATGGTTCATAGGAAGAGGTATTTCCCCTGGGGTAACTAACACTTCCCTATTCACTTTCCCCACCCCATTCATGATTTTATACACTTTCACCATATCCCCCCGCTTAGTTGTCTCTTTTCTAAGGTGAACAGTCCCAGTCTTTTTTCTCTCTTTCTCATATGGAAACTGTTGTATAGTCCCATTCCTTTTGGTCACCTTTCTCTGCACCGTTTCCAATTCTAATATATCTTTTTTGATATGAGGTGACCAGATCTGCATGCAGCATTCATGGTGTGGGTGTAGGATTGATTCATATAGTTGCATTATGACGTTTTCAGTTTTATTATCTAACCTTTCCTAATGGTTCCTAACATTGTTAGCTTTTTTGACTGCTGCTTCTCAGTAAGTGGGTGTTTTCAAAGAACTATCCACAATAATACCAAAATCTCTTCCTTGACTGGTAACAGCTCATTTAGACCCCAACATCTTGTATGTATAGGGAGGATTATTTTTCTAATGTGCATTACTTTGTACTTATCAACATTGAGTTTCATTTGCCATTTTGTTGCCCAGTCACCCAGTTTTGTAAGATCTCTTTGTAACTCTTCACAGTCAGCTTTGGACTTAACTATCTTAAGTAATTTTGTATCATCTGCAAATGTTGCCATCTCACTGTACATGCCCTTTCCCCAATCATTTATAAATATGTTCAACTGCACATCTCCCAAAACAGACCCTTGGGGAACACCACCATTTACCTCTCCCCATTGTGAAAACTGACCATTTTTTCCTACTCTTTGTTGTGTGACAGTGAATATTAATGTGTATATGTGACAGTGAGCATGGGAAGATGAGTGTGAGTGGCAACGTGTGTACAAATGAGGGTGGAGGTGGGAGGTGAGAGGGTGTGAGAGTATGAAAGCATAAAGGCATGTATCTATGAGTAGTCATGTGTGAAAGTCTGAGCATGTGTGAGAAATTATGTACATGAATAAGAGGGAGGGTGAGTGAATGAAGGAACAAGGAAGTGAGTTTTCATACTGTAGTGAGGCCTGCAATTTAAAGTACCAATTTAATCCAATATTCCCAAGAGTCACATTGCCCCACATCCACACAATACCACAAGCATGAAGAGAAAGATGCATGAGCTGCATTTTGATGCTCAGTGCAGTAAAGGGGGCACACACAGAGGCAGCCAGAGTAAGCACAGTTTCCAGGTGTGAAGAAAAAAGGTTCAAATGATAGATTCAAGGCTCAAAGATCTCTGGATAGCAAGAGAAGGGTAGTGCATTAGAGCCAGCCCAGTGGCCCCTTTGCTATCATTATGGCCTCAAAAGGCTCCAGTGCGCAGGATACTCATTTCTAAAAGGACCACCGAAGCGCTGGCTTTAGCCTCCAAATGGATTGAACAGAAAAGAAAACCAATCAGGAAATTGTTGCTCTACAGGAAAAAATCAACTTGTTGCTCTTTTCATGGTAAAGTTTGTACTAAAATGTGGGGAGAAGAGGAAAGCCACTGTTACCACCAATGTCAGAGCCAGATACATGAGGATCTCCTTAGTCACATGAACGCTGGGGCACACTACCCCTCCGCCAGCTGAATTTTCTGCAGTGCTTTCACCCAGAGAACACTGACAGCCAGGCTACTGGCTGGACCCTCCCTTCCCAAGAACGCTGAGGCCTTGCTGTTCATCAGTAACTGGGGAAAAGACAACAGACTGTGCTGCAGCCATTCTCACCCAGCTGCTAGAGCTGGGTTATCATTTGTTCAACACCATGGACAGCACCGAAGGCTCCCAGATGCACTGGTTGATCTTATTCTATTTGTTCTCTGGCTGCCATGGCAGGCCTCATGTGGTTTCAGTGGGTCCAATCAGATGAGAGGAAATCCTCAAAGATGAACAAGCCCTGCCCCATTCTCTACCTTCACTACTCTCTCTCTCTCTCTCTCTCTGAAACACACATGAACACAGGATCATTCCTGATCCTCCCCCTACCCCACAAGCTCTGTGTGTGTGTGTGTCTCTGTCTGTCTGTCTCTCTCTCTCTCACACACACAGGATCTTCCCTACACACACTGAATCTTAGGCACCGTGGATTCCTACCTTGCTCTCTCACATACATACACACACATTAGATTCCATTTCTCCCTCCCCCTCCTCCTGAAGAATCTGCTCCAGTTGCTTCCCCAATGCTGTAGGCCAGGGGGCCTTGTTCTGCAACTGTACTGTGTAGTTTATATGATTAAATGTAGCATCTGCAGCTATATTACCTGGCCTAATAGTGACAAGGGCTATCAATCCTCACGCTTCAGAGCATAATCTCATCAGCAGCTGGAGACAGAAATCTTCCCTTGCCCCTCATGGTATTGTATGGCACAATAGGTGTTTTAGAAACGTTTTACATCATCCTTTGATGCATCACATATCAGCTACTGTTGTAGGCAGGATATTGGGCTAGATGAGCCACTTCTCAGTCCTGGCAGAACAGAGAATTTAGGTCTATCTGCCATTGCGCCGCGTAGATTCTAGTTATCTTTCCCTTCCTTCAGTTTCTTCTCCTTTTCATCAGCATCACTCCTAGAAGTAGCTATGATGACTTGCCAATACTTTGCTCCTATGTGGATACTAGTCAGACTCTGGCAAAGACTATGGCATTGGATCCAGAACTGTGGAAACTGTCCTGGGGAGAGGACGGGAGAGGGGGATGCATAAGTTAATGACTGGCAAATAGTTCACACCTGTGGTGGTGAATGCACTCCATATGCCTTCTTTTACTTTCATATTTCAGTGTTCTCCAAGCCACATAATGGACATTCCTGTGAGCCCCTAACCTGGGATGCTTTAATAAGGTCCAAATTGGCCTCCCAGCTGGCCCTAGGAGCAGTGAGCCACCACCAACTCTCCCCCTCAGCTGTGCCCAGGGGATTGAGGACATGATATCCCACACCTGCCTCCTATTAATCCTTCTTAGTACATGACTCATCAGATCAAGTGACCTTTTAACCTTTTGTCACCTATGAGCCCAATATTGCTTCTGTTGAGCACCTTCTTTAGATAAGGACTCCGGGAAAAAAACTGCAACTCATGCCCATAAGGCATGGACATAACTTTAAAGAAAGTGTGTTTTTCACCTCTCTTTTCCCCAACCACTTATTTCTCAGTTGCTCTCAGAACTGCTGGCCTTGTAATTCTGAGTCCAGCATCCAAATAGGATGCTGGGTTTGATTAAAACAACTTCCTGTTTTATAGGTGATGTCAATACCCTGGTGGGATTTTATGCCACTAATCTCAGCAGTTTGCAATTTCAGAACGGGCGAGTGGGGGAGCATTAACTGCATTAAAATGGCAAATTCACCTGCAGTCTGTATTTTTCACTGAATATCAGCAGAATATGCTGAGAAAATTTCAGGCAATGAAGACTTGCTCACACAGGGGGCTGCAAAGAGAGGGAGTGAAAGACAGGGAGGAATAAAGGGAGGGAAAGAGTGGAGAAGGAAGGAAGGAAGAAATGAAGACACAGAAAAAGGGAATGAAAAAAGGAGACATTAGAATGAGTATGAGAGACAAAGGACCATGGGAGAAAAGGAAAGAGGGAAAATATAAGGGAATGAGAAAAGCAGCATGAGAGAGAGGAGGGAGCTGCTGACAGAGAACAAGAGGAGGAGGAACAGAGATGAAGAAAGCAACCAAGAGTGTGTAAGACAATAAAATGAGATACTGAGAGAAATAGGTCAAGTGAGGAGTTGGTGTTGATTGGGAAAACTACTCAGAAGAGCTTGTTGTGTCCTGACCCTTTCAGATGAATCCATCTGGAGAGTGTAGTTGAGTAGCAAATAGCCTCACCAAGAGCTGGTAAATGAGACTGAGGCTGTAGGTGGGATTATTGAGGCACTCAGATAGACAGACAGATGGATATAGTTCAGAGGTTCTCAGATTATGAACCATGGAACACTAGTACTCTGTGAAGCACTAAACAGTGATGTGCAGAGAATGGGCTGGTCATGTGGTGCTGGCTCCTTTTCCTCCATATACAGTTGCCACATCACATGGGCCACTTCACCTTGAGTGGTCCCTTGAAGTGTGTGTTAACTTCTTATGCTAAACAATCGTTCGATCCTTGTATTTAGCAATGACACTTTGAGTTAGTTTCCCAGACCTGAAGAAGAGCTCTGTGTAAGCTTGAAAGCTTGTCTCTCTCACCAACAGAAGTTGGTCCAATACGAGATATTACCTCCCCCACCATGTCTCTCTAACATCAGATCAAAGGCAGTCACAATACATCAGTTCTTGCCTAGTGTCATTTTTCCACGGGAGGAATTGCTGTTGTTGCCATGTTATATAATGGGAAAGTGTAGGGAGCTGTCCATTGTATTAAAATGCACTCCATCGTATGACAAAGCTCGAGGATCCCTGGATCAGATAGACAGACAAGGCAGAAAATCCCAACCCTTGAATTTATTTTAGTGCTGCAGAAACCCTGGGAGATCATCTCCTGCCTTTCTGTACAACCCTGTGAGGTCTTCTGAGCATTTCTATTCATCTTCTCCCCCTAGGCTCCTGCTGTGAACAAGCCCTGGTTCTCACGCAAGCCAGCCTGACTGCCACAAGGCTCAGGAACGACAGAAACACAGGGGAGCCTCTCTAGTTGCCAGTCACAAGGCCATTTGTGGTTCCACTGCTCTCACTCACTAATCTGTTATGGCAGGTGAAGGCTCCCCTAATCACCCAGCCCCATCAGCTTGTCACGCAGTGGAACAAGGCCAGCAAATAAGGGAGCAGGAGTGAACCCTTGACCTCCGATACCATATGAAGCTGCTGGAACAGGGAAATGTGACAAACCCCAACCTGCAGGGGGCCAAGGCTTCCATAACGACTCTCACATCTGCCACACAGATGACAAGCATCGAGGTGCCTGCATTTCTGAGAGGGGAGCAGCTCTCCATTCGGATCCACATTGTCTCCTGCCTCTTCTGTACCCAGCCTTTCCCATCAGGAGGCACAGTAAGGAATGGAACTAGGGCACTGGCTGTGGGGAGCTCTGCACTACTCCAGCCCTGGCCTCTGGCAGCAAGAGACAGTAGAGAATGACCTTGGGGCAGCGACTGTAGAGAGTGAACAGGTACTCTGGTCCCAACCTTTTCCCAGAGGAGGTGCTCTCAAGAGAGGTGTGGAGGTGTTGGCTGTGGTGGAGATCACAGCTAAATCAGTCACGGCCTCTCCCACTCCTGGACTAGCTGCTGCAAGAGAACTGGCTGCAGGGAATGGCTGTGGGGAATCCTGATCAGTGATATGCTGCCAATACATGAACAAGAGGAAAAACAAAACAAAAAACTCTCTCCTTATAATTGCAATAATTTCCAGGAGCCAAGGAGCATGGGTGAGAGGTTGAGGAATCTGTTCATTCGTTACCCCATGTACACAAAAAAATCTCACTCAGAGCCATACCCAAGGTGGGAGGCAGCACCAGGTGGCAAATAACCCTCTTATTAGCCAGAGATAAATATTGGACCTGAGCAATACCCTGCTGAGAGCAGCCATGCTAGCTCAAAAATATTCAGCCTATCTAAGGGGGTGGGGACTGGGGACCTTGTCCTGGGGACCTTGTCTTGGGGACCTTGTCTCTTCCCTCTCAATTTTTCATTTGTTGAAGAAAATACATGAAACTAGGTACATTCTGCTCAACCCCAAAGGCAAACATTTGCTCTTCAAAAGTGTTTTAGGAGCCCCAGAGTTGTGCTCACTCTGACAGACAGAATTCAGCATCCAGAGAGGGGGGGACTCTACCATAAGGAGGGAAATTCCCCCAACTCTCCCTTCAGTTTATTCTGCTGAGTTTAACAAGGAACTGTAGAAGCCTCTGAGAACTCCGTCCGTTGCCTCACATTACAGCCCCAGCAGGTGATACTGTAGGGAATGGGGCAGGAGCTCTGGCTCTGGGAATGTTCACGTACATTCTATTCTCCACCTTTTCCCTCCTTTGTAGGGTACAGTGTAGAAGTGCTACCAGTTTCACTCTAGTCCAGTCAGATGCACTTCAGGGAATGGTACGGGAGTCCTGGCTATAGATTTGATCCCAGTCTCAGGCAGGAGCCTTTCTAGGCAATGGTGCTGCAGTGCTTGCTGTGGAGCTGTTCCCAGGAGAAATGTAGTCAGGGTTAGATTCAGACTAATAGCCTAACACTTGTTCTTCTCTAAAAGCAGAAAAGGCCCAAGGCATTTTTCTTTTGCCTTTGCAAAGGCACTGATCACAAACGTGTACACTGCACAGCTCTCTGGGTCCCTTCTGCAGGGAAAAGCCATTAAAGAAAATCACACACATATGCCCAACAACAAAAAGACGAAGAAAAACAACACCCACAGTGAGAACAGCCACAGCTGTTTCAATTTATGAGATGAGAAAATCGTTATTTCAAAGATGGAGGAAAGTTTTCCCCTTTGAGAGAGTTAACCAGAATTCACAATAAAACCTTTCTCCCTTCATGAGCTGCTTCGTTTGCTGCCAGATTGAGGGGCCCTAGAAGAGGTTCTGCTGCATTCCCCAAGGCTCTGCCTTGCTGGGATTAGCTCACAAAGAGAGTGGGGAGAAATTTTTGTCTGAAACTGACACAGAAATGGAGTGTCTTGGTTCTGCCAAACTGTTCATGTCTAAATCCCTGTTTCCCCAATCCCCTCCTGTCCCCCAGCCCCCCAAAAAATATCTGGAAAAGTTGAAGGATTTTGTTTTGACATTTTCAAAATGAAACATTTTGATTTTTGGTGCAAAGTAACTTTTTGTTTAGAAATTCTCTTTAATTTTATTTTTAAAAATTGAAAGCATTAAAAAACCCAACTAACCAATCAAAACAAAAAACATTCAAAATCAAAATGAAACATTGTATTTGACCCTAAACTATTTTTTCCAACTTTTTGATTAATCAAAATGTTTGAAAAAATTACTTTTTTGGTTCAACCCAAAATAATTTGCCCCCTGATATTTTGGAATTACCTGTGAACTGAAAAAATTCGGTTACTTGCCCAGCTCTACTCACAACCCTTACTCTGACATCCCAAAGATCTGACTTACATCTACTTATTTCCCCATCGCTTTTCTTTCTCCTTCTCCCTGTGTTTCACTCTCTTTTCTCCCCTCTTTCTCTCCCTCCCCAACTCTCTTCCCTAATATTTCTTCCCCTCGTGTACTCACCTCTATTTCACACTCTTTCCCCCACAACTCTCTTTTCTTTATCCACCCCCCTCTGCTTTCTTCTCTTGCTCCACTATACTCCACCTGTGCTACTCACACTTTGGCCAAAACATGGTCCTGGCTGTAACCCTATTGAACTGCTGCAGAGATCAAGAACCCCATAGATGAGTAAGTCCATGGGGAAATGTCCACTAGAGGAGTTCCCTCACTTATAGCTTAATCTTGCTTTTAGTGGGGGCTTCCATGCATTGCGTTCCACCTTGGGCATACATGTAGCAAACACATGGACCAGGTCCCTTCCAGGAGAGAAGAGGCCCTGTGAAATCACCCCACATGGATGGAAAAAAATTGCGTCTCCTACCTCAGAACATGAGAGAATCAAGCCATAGGAAAGCCAAACCCCAGGAGATGCGTTGTGCAACTGGGGAGAAAATCAATGATTGGTGTTTGTAGCTAACAGCAACACATACAGAAGAGCACAGATGATAAAGAGTTCCTCTGATATGAAATATTGAAAGGCTTCAAAAAGAGACTAGGACATTTTAGACCCTGATCCTGCAAGTAGCTGAAGATGGACAGATGTGGTGCCCAACTGAAGTCCATGGGGCTCTGTGCTGGCACTAGGGTCCTTCTATGTATAGTGACTTGAAGGATTGAGGTCTCTGGAAAGGAGAAAGCAAGAGAAGATCTGACAGCCTAGGTACAAAATAGTGAAAGACAGAGGAGGTCCACCAGGCATTCCCATTTATCCTTTATTGTTCCTCAAAAGACAGCAAATTTCACACGGCGCATGGAGAATCAATCTTTGTTTGTTTGTTTTGCACAGCATAAAATTAACATGAGGAATTCAGAGTTACGGGATTTTTACGGAGGCAAGTATCTTAAGCAGATTGTAAGTTTCCCCATAAAGGAAAAAGACAACATTTTTGGTATTTATATGAATAAGAATGGTATCTGCAGTTACACTAGCCAGCACAGAAATGATCAGGGCCTAATATGATCATCAGCTGGTCTCAGGAAGAAATCTCCCTCAGGGATTAGTATTGCAGTTTTAAATTTTGCTCTGAAGCATCTGTCATTGCCAGAGGCAGGATACTGGATTGGATGGACCATTGGTCTTGTCTGGGAAGGCAATTCCTATATGTTCTCTGCATCCTTATCTAGCACTTGATCTCAAAGCACATGGTTTTCTATAGGGAATATGCATACAGGGCCAACTTTATATGGCACAATTTGTATGCAGCTGTCTGGGAATGAAATCTTAAGCAGTGCAGATAGCACATTTATATTCTTCTCCTTAAAAGGAAAAATTCCCCTTAACCAGTTATTACTTAATGTCTATGTCTCTCTCTGACATATATGCTGTGGTTTACATACCAAAAAAAAAGCAATATTTAAGCAATCATGTAAAAGAAAAAGAGGCTTCCTAATGGGACAGAGAACCTTTCACATCCCGGTTGTTGGTACAAGTATAGCTCCAGGTGGTGATGACTGGAACTTGTTACCATCTGGTGGTTGTTTGGTGGGCCCTATGTAAGTCTCAGCCTAGGTCCCAGAAAGCAAGTTACCCATCCCCAAATCGTACACATTTATGTGTGCTAATTGCTCTCCTTGTTGGCAATTTCAGTGGAGGGTCAAAAAGTGAATGGCCCATGGACACTGCACTTCATTTTCATCCCAGAGGAGATCCCATCAAGACAGGGCTAAGGCACTTTGGTGAGGCAGTATAGGGGAAGATTGGCTCTACATTTCATATGCTGTACCTATTCTAGGCATAGAGAGAGGCCTTCAGTCTTCAGGGTTTGTCAGTCTGGCATCTTTCATCAGCTCAATAATCATGCTAAAAACTAAGTAGAATCAGAGTCTTCCATGGCGAGCACCCTGCTGAAACTGCAGATCATCAGAGCAGAGCTCCAGGCATTGGTTACCAGAGCTCCAAGTGGAATTGCCCATGCCCTATGTAAAGTCAGCCCGTTTCTAGTTTACATTCTATATTCCCAGCTCCACTGCTCAGGGAAGACTCATGCTCATGATGAGATGTCCACACGCATAAATCTCTCCAGTAACAAACCAAACAAAACTGGACTGGAAAGAGGTGCTTCATAGCCTACTAGAGATGGTCCTTGGACTGGATGGTCCGGGTGTCATGGACTGCGGAATGGATGGCCTGTTAGCATACAGGGTATTAGGCATGTTTTTGATTTATCACTTGACTTTTGCTCATTTGATTCCTCTCCCTTTGACATACTGACAGAGATGTAGCATGACTCCTTGGTTCTAGACACAGTCTTGTGCTGACCTTGTTGCCCATCCCTTGTCATCATCAACTCTTCCTCGGTCTCTCTTTTCCGCTGCCTTGAACATGATTGAGAACACCTCTGCAGGAAACTGTTTTACTCATCTGTAATCCCAAGTTATTACTTTGACAAGGCTCCTCTACCCCTCCATCATCTGGAGAATGCCTTTTAATTAAGTTCTACCCCTCCTTTTAATTTCTCCATCTTTTTTTCTCTCTCCACCCTCCTCTCCCCTCCCCTCTGCCTTGCCCTTCCTGTTTTTTGGAAATGTTCCAACAATAAAGCACAAGGAGGTGCACTGAAAAAGGTTAGGCAAACACAACATTAGCAGCAGAATCAGTAGCATATTGCTCATTAAACATTGAAAATCAACAGTTGCTGTCTTGATCTGCCAATATTGTGAGAAATGCCCATTTTATCATAAGGTGTCTCTTAGTTTCAAATGGCTTAGTTTATGATTTGTGAGCTGACGGCCAGGAGAACAAAACCTTACCCCAGTCAGAGCTGTGCTGACAACACCAAAGCTACGAGCAGAGCCATGTAAAGTTTCCCAGCGAGTGCCACTCCCCCCTGGCCATGTTGCAGAAACAAATGGGGATGTAAAAACAGTGAAATGTGTTCACAGAAGATAAATTATTTATCTGGAATTTATGAGGGCGACGTCAGCCTAACTCGCAAATTCCTGGATATATTTTATACACTGACAGAACATTTCAGACTGAAGAGCTTGGGTTTGGCGCCCCTCCCTCTTTTGCAAATATTTGTACATTAATACCATACCTGGAAAAAAGAGCTAGTGATGCAGTGGATTTGCACAAGGATTATATGCTTATGGATTAGTGACATGTCCCAGCAAAGTTGCATTAAAACACCAACTGATTTTCGAAAATTCCTTCCTTGTATTTTTCCCCCTAGTTTAAAATTTTGGTGAGTTTGGTGGTCATGAAAGACGGGATTGATAGCACACTGGGTATAGTGTGAACAGGGCCTGTGCAACTTGATTCATAGAACTATGTCACTGCCCCTCCCCACTCCTTACCAGCAGCTCCCTTGCTGTTTCAGTCCTGCCCCACACCCACAGAGCTGCCAATGCCTCTCAATCCTGACCTGCAGCTCCCCACTGCTATTCCAGTTCCGGGAACCTCACACAGCCTGCCAATGTACCTCAGTGCTGACTTGGACACACTGCACACACACATATCTCCTTTCTGCACTACTAGTTGGGGGTCGCTTCTGAGTAGAGCAGTCTACTAATTCCAATAGTGTCGCATAGTGATTCTGTCACATAGTGAAACGACACCCCCACAAAACATTCCACAGAAAACTATAATTAATGTCCATGAGACTGGGACCTAGACTGTGAACCCAGTTCTGCTCCAAATTGAAGATATGGGACTTTTGCAACTGATTTTCAAAGGGAACAGAATTGGGTCATAAATGTTCGGACTTGTCTACATGGGGACATTCAGAAAAGTTAAACTGAATTAATTAAAGGTACGAATGTAAAGTGTATAGGTTAAACTGCATTAAACCTACATGGACACTCTCATTCAAAATAAAAGTGGCCTTGATTCAGTTTAGCTTAATTAACTTCCAATTCACACCTTTAGTTCATTCAGATCAATTTTCCTGAGTGTCCCCATGTAGACAAACCCTTAATATAAAGGTGATTCATTCTGAATTGTAATGGTTTGAAGCATAGGATAAAAGACTGTCCTCTGATAAAGCATGAGTATAGAGTACAATTAGGAAACATGATTTGCAAACCAGCCAGTCAGCCCACTGCTCTTACACACTTATACCCAGCAATAACCAGTAAGACCCCCTATCTTGCAAACACTTACACACACATTTCACTTTAACTGTATCAAATCACAGGAGAGAATCTGCCTATATTTGTTTTGTTTTTCATTCTCCTTGTTGCCAACAGGTGTATTTAAAACAAGGAGATCTCAAAAGAGAAACATTTTTGTAATAAATACTTCACTTTGGGCTGCAATAAATGCAAAAGTTAATTAGCAAGGACTGCACTTTTCCAGCCACATGGGGGGGGGGGGGGGTTTGAAAAAGAGGGGGGGGGGGGAGGAGGTCTGACATCGTTGATACAGTTAAGCAGCAAAAGCTGTTCATTACAGCAATTCTACAAGATGGAGCTCTTCACATCTCCCCCTGCAGGAAGCCTATTCTCAGCCCCAGTCCTCCATTAGAACTGCTTTTTAAACAGCTAAAGGAAAAAAGTCAGCTTTTTTGCTGAAATGTAGTCCAAATACCAAAGATCTTTAAGTGTGCGTGAAGCAAGGAAAGCTGTGTTTCCAAGGAGCTCCTAATCACTCTGCCGGGTAACTAAAAAATTAGTCCAACAAAGCAGGATTAGGCCTCAGTTTGGTTGCAGCCCAGCACGCTACAAAGGAATCTCTCTCTTATCATTGCTCATTCATCATCGACATACTAGTTGTGTCACTACCTCCACTGGGGTTTGCACAGTGAAAAAAGTCCTTATGATTTAAGAACAGTCAGTCCTCTCCTTTCCTCTTGCAGGAACGTATTCCTCTGTTTGTTAATTCCACTGAACACCAGAAGTATGGTCAGACAAAACGCTGTGAATTTTTCTTGACAGAGGTAAATCTTTACTCTGGGTGCAAATGATTATTATAAAATGCAATGCCCACCCTCTCCCCCCAAACACCATCACCACTATCAAATCACCAGACAGTGGAGTTCACGGAGTCTCAGGACCTTGTTTAATTTAATACAGGGGATTCCACTTTGTTACTTACATTCTATACCAATTGACGGTAAAGATGATTATTATTATTTAGCTTTTGGATTACGATCACAAACTAGAGGCCCCAGTCAAAGACCAACTGGATTAGTGCACATACATACACACAACCAAAAAGTGATTCCTTGCCCCAGAAAGCTTGCGGTCCAAGTAATTGTTTATTTCTATCAACTCTTATCCCCATACTCCTGAAGACACAGCTCCTAACACCATGCTGGGGTCTTGGGAGATGGAACATCTCCTGAGTACACAGGACAGTAGCATTTCCAGCAGCACTGCTCCCCCTAACACCGTGCTGTGGTCTTGGGATATGGAGCAGCTTCAGGGTGTGAAAAACAAGGTTACCGTCAAAAGTATAGTAGACTGTAATGTTTTGCTGCGGTTTGGATTAGTGGAACATGTACAGGGTCAGAAAGCTATCAGCATCTCCACAGTATCCCTTCAGCCCGTGATCTTTCAGGCCATGGCTCCTAACAGATCCTATCTGTGGCCTTAACTACATTAGCACGTTGCACTGGTTGAACTAAAAGTGTGATTTTAAACCAAGTTAGGATATGTCTACACTGCCCTGCAGTTTGGACTAAAGGGGTGTGAATAGCAATGTGCACTGAAGAGCTGTGCTGTAACTGAAAAGTCCTGAGTTCACAAGACTACATTAGTGTGAACTCAGTTCCTTTAAGTTTGCGCCTGCGGCATCCACACAGGGGAGACTCAGTGCAACACTTTGATGCACACTACTATTCATCTGAACTTGTGCGGTGGGAGGGGGAAATGTAGACATGCACCTAGTTAACCTGGTGCAACCCTCCATTTGGGCATTCTTATTTTGGTTTAAGAGTGGCTTATTTCAGTTTAGCGTAAATCGTGTCCCGACTTCAGCTAAGCCCAAATAAGAGTGTCCAAACACAGCCAACCTTTTGCACCAATTTAATTAAATTGGTTTTAAAACTTTAGTTAGATTGGTGCTACTTTTTCATGTAGCCAAGCTCTGACTTTCCTATTTAGGATCTGGTAACACACCAAAATCTATTTTATGAGAAACTACAGAAATAAGCTTCAGGCCACGGAGAGAAGGATTAATTTGCCAGTAATGAAACTGACATGCCGGGAAAATGTAAAATCAATCTTGCATTTAAAAGCAGAACAACAGTGGCTACACTTCCATATTTTTCTCTCTCTCACACACTCTCTTCCTTTCTTCCCACAGTGAGCTTGTTACCACGGAGCCTATATTATGGACATTACCCACAAATCTCTGCTCTGTTTAAATTAAAAAAAGAAACAGTGTTTTTAATCAATCTATTTGCACTGCTCTGTCACAACTCACAAAAGCACTTTGATTTCTTTTCATTGCTCTCAAGAGAACTGAATGCAGATGACTAAAAAAATTAAAAGAAGAATAGAGAGGCATAAAGAGTTAACAAGCCCCTGCCAAACTCAGGCAATGGTAAAAAAATAAAATAAAATAAAAAGGAATCAGAATTGATCCACGTCTCAATTATCTGTCACATTCTGATCTTGTGATTCCTACCCCATCACAGCTGACTGCCAATATAATTGTGTAGTAATGCTGACCGTTTTGTTCTTTAAAGAACAGGTTGGTCCTTCTGCTCCATTCCTCAGGCTACATAGCACTCTTGACACCTTCACAGTTGCACCCTAGGATGTGAATGCCAATATCCTGAACGCTGCTCTAAGCAATCACTGGAAATTCCCATCTCATCCCATCCTCCTTTGGAACCTGAACATTCAGATCTGGGGTTTTAGTTCAACTCTTGATTAAAAAGTGGGGCTATTTAGTGATTTGCTTCACGTGGAATCACAGCCATAAAGAACTCCATAGCTCAGATCTAGCGAGAGTTGATTTTTTATTTATTTATTTTTTAATAAGTTCCTGATTCTGCTCTCATGGGAGTTTTGCCATTGACTTCAGTGGGTGCAGAAGCAGGCCATAACTTAGGAAAAGGTTAGGTACAAATATTATTTTACATGTCTCTTTAGTTTTCCATCTGTTAATCTGTAAGCACTTTACACAGAAGCATGCATATCATTATCTCCATTGCATGGAGAGGGGAAGTGATTTGCCCAAGGTCACCCAGCAAGCCAAAAGCACAGCTGGAAATAGAACATTGGTCTTCTTACTGCAAGGCCCCTGACTTAACCACAAGACCACCCACTGTTACACAGGTCAGGAATGCATAACCCAGCCCATCCTACCGTACCCAGCTGTACAGCACCAGCATTACCCACTCTAATATTTGAATTACTCCAGGTATATGCGCTACAAACCGGTCCTACAACAGGCACCCCCAGCTCTGTGCGCTCTGTTCCATATCCTCCAGGTCTGCTAGTGTACTGGATTCTGGCTCTTAGAGTTTTGAGTAACTTTCATGCTCTCCCAAATTGGTGAGATGCCTTTCCCTTCCAGACATGGCACTGAGCTCCCCCTAGGGTCCATAATGAAGGCACCTGTGACACATTAATGCTAAACTGTAAACCCTTTAAACTTTATTAAAGACTTAATAGTAAAAGGGGAAAAAGATAGGGACTATTTGCAACATATTACCCCTGAGTTTGGTTCAAAGGAGAAATATCCACACAGTTGAGGGGTGTCTCCATCTGGGGTTTTGCTTTATAACCTTCTTTAACTGAAATCCTGTAGTTTTCTCTATCAACTTTAAAAATGAGGGTCCCTACCTACCCGCTTCTTATGGTGCCTATCACCACAGTAACTCAGCCTGTGATTATCAAAGGGGCCCAAAGAAATTAGACAGCTTACTCCTAATGAAAGTCACTGAGATTTGGATGCCTAACTCCCTTAGGCTGCTTTAACAATCCCAGCCTAAGTGTCTATTCTCAGCAATGTTGGGAAAGGAAATAGAAAACTATGGGGCTGTTTGAAATAGCGGATGCCTTTAGGGATATGTCTTCACTGCAACTAAACACCCATGGCTGGCCTGCATCAGCTGACGTGGGCTCATGGGACTCAGGCTGTGAGGCTACAAAATTGCAATGTAGATGTCTGGGCTCAGAGGGGAGCCTGGGTTTTGGGACCCTTCCCCCTTGCAGGGACCTAGAGCCCAGGCTTCAGCCTGAGCCCAGATGTCTACTCTGCAGTTTTATGGCCCTGTAGCCTGAGCCCTGTGAGCCTGAGTCAGCTGATACAGGCCAGCCATGAGTGTTTGATTGGACTGGAGTGTAGACATACCCTAAGTGTTACCAGGTGCTCTTTGAACAGGAGGATGGGGAGGTACCAGGCTGGATGCACTGCAAGGCAAGGATGGGGAGATGACCACACGTTCCCATTTGATATCTCCCACTTCGGTAAAACCAGCAAGGCAAATGGACAGAGGGGTAGGAGCAACAGAAACATGACACAGCATTTCTTCACCTTTTCTGGTCTAACTGACCCGTCTGGGCCTCCAAGCACACAATACCAGGCAGCTATGAAGAAGAGAAGGACACAATTGAGAAAGTTCAGAGCCCGGGTTCTGTTTGGACAAACGTCTGAGCCACTGTGTAAGGGACACTGGGTTCCACTGTTCTCCAATCAGCTAATCCATCCCTACCACTGATGCATAAAACTCTGGCATTTTCCAGTTAAACAAATTAAAATATCATTGCCGCAGAATTTCTTTTTGATGAAGAGCCCTAGACTGCAGAAGTCCCTACTGGCAATCAGGCTGAGGATGAGCCTTGCACACTGCAAAAGTCATCTTTTCACATAGCTTTTCCCCACCAACTGGAGCTGAAGCAAGCCCTGCCTGTGTTCACCTGGGAGACAACAACCAACAGTTAACACAGGGGAATGGGGAGAGCTGAGATCCTGCCTTCATCGTGAATGTTAACCACATGATAACGTAAACAAGTCAGATACTATGATGCTGGAATTTTAGAAATGCAGGACAGATCTCCAGTGGGTTAAGGCAAGTTACAGATCTAATTCCAGGTGAGTTTGCTAACACCTTTGGAGACGCTCAGATGAATTACTTACATAAGGAAGTTCATGGCTTTATAGTAGGAACCTTATTCACACCAAGAAGCTATTATTTTAAGAAATCTGTTCTCCCAATGGGAGTTAGTATCAGTGGGCCCAATTATTATATGAAATATGCTGCAATGCATTCAGCTAGATGGTATATAAGGTTCATGATTTAAGCTGGTTGACTATGTAATTATCTGTGCTCAGAGGGGAGAATTCACAAGTGGTGTCTCTGCTCCACCTGGGCAACTTTACTCCTATGATTATCTGCGTAAAGATAACTGCTGTCCACAGGGTCCTGATTTCCTGACATTGGATATTCTCAGCATGGTGCATCTCACTGACTAAAGATTGGTATATTTACTAAAGACTGGTGCATTACCATTAAAGTCTATTTTTGGAAGGTATGACACTTATGAACAGCATGACTCCATCTTTCCGAACACACCTAGTCCAAGGATTTCATCAGCACAGCATACCATCACCCTTTGCATCAGGAACTCCATTGCAACTCCTTTTTAAAACCTGACGATAGCCAGGAGAGTGACTCTGTAAATATGGCATGGAGGGAGGGGGGGGCGCATATATATTCTCCTGGTGATTCCACAGCAGATTTACTCATTTTTCAAGTCAAAGGATGCTTTTTCCAAATGCCAGCAACACACATTTCCCCATGTGATCCGAGAATCCAGCTGATTCTTTGTGCCTCATGCCTCATTCCCAGCAATGAGGATTTTGCCATTGGAATTTAGCTGAAAATTCTATTGATAATGCACAAGGCAGAGCAGAATCTACCTCATTCTCCCATAACTCTACTGACACTGCAGGGCTAACGGAGATACAAACACATATCAGTAAAAGGAGGAGACAGACAAGGATTCAAAGACACAAAGGGGTGTGTGTCACCGTGTGTGTGCGCATGCATGGGAGGGAGAGAGAGAAAATGCCTGTGCGAAACATGGTTGATTTAAGCTTAAACAGAGACCAGATTAACCAATACAGTATTTTGGAATCTCCTGAAAAATGGAACTTCTCTAGATTCCTGTAATCAGAGACAGACTCTTCCCAATGGCTTCTTTAATCTTTCCTCCGGAAACACCTCGATTCATCACTGACTCACTTCTGGGCACCCTTAGTCCACCACGGCCTGATCCAAACAGCCTTAATCTACCCCTGTGTGCAACTGACACGAGACAGCAGATGAAGGTAGTTGGGAGCTTGCCCTCTGCTCCAGGAGCAGTAGACGGTTTGAAATCCTCTCCTTCCTGGATAATGAAAGTTTCAGAAGAAAAAAAAAAAAAAAAAAGACTTCAATAGCAAAAAAGCTCCAGCTTTTTCTTCTGTAGATATACAGTGAGGCCGGTCAAAATCTGCTCTCATCTGAAGTACCAAAGGCATCAGGATTTGAACAAGAGAAAAAAAGGCTCTTCAGCATATAGACACATTAAATCTTTTGAAATGCATACAGTATTCTTCTCTCATGCTGGCCTTCATTTCACAACACAGAGCTTTTCCATCCATGACCCACACTTGCACCAATTTTGATGGCAAACGTTTGGAGGGGAGATTGGGGGGAGTGTTCCCCTTGTGGGGTTTCTGCTCTTTGACCTAGGTTATAAATTGATCCTGAGACTGTCACTGCATCTGACACACAGAAGGGGCAAGAGTTTTCCAATGCGACGTCTCAGAAGGGAGGGGGGATGCATAGGAGGGTCTCCCTTAAGATTTCCTGATTTGAAGACAATATCTCTGCCTCACCAAAGGCTCATACATAAATTAAGCTGTCATGGGATAAGAGGGAAGATCCCTTCATGGACTGAGAATTGGTTAAAAGACAGGGAACAAAGGGTAGGAATAAATGGGAAATTTTCAGAATGGAGAGGGGTAACTAGCGGTGTTCCCCAAGGGTTAGTCCTAGGACCAATCCTATTCAACTTATTCATAAATGATCTGGAGAAAGGGGTAAACAGTGAGGCGGCAAAATTTGCAGACGATACTAAACTGCTCAAGATAGTTAAGACCAAAGCAGACTGTGAAGAACTTCAAAAAAAATCTCACAAAACTAAGTGATTGGGCAACAAAATGGCAAATGAAATTTAATGTGGATAAATGTAAAGTAATGCACATTGGAAAAAATAACCTCAACTATACATGCAATATGATGGGGGCTAATTTAGCTACAACTAATCAGGAAAGAGATCTTGGAGTCATCGTGGATAGTTCTCTGAAGATGTCCATGCAGTGTGCAGCAGCAGTCAAAAAAGCAAACAGGATGTTAGGAATCATTAAAAAAGGGATAGAGAATAAGATGGCGAATATCTTATTGCCCTTATATAAATCCATGGTACGCTCACATCTTGAATACTGCGTACAGATGTGGTCTCCTCATCTCAAAAAAGATATACAGGCATTAGAAAAGGTTCAGAGAAGGGCAACTAAAATGATTGGGGTTTGGAACGGGTCCCATATGAGGAGAGATTAAAGAGGCTAGGACTTCAGCTTGGAAAAGAGGAGACTAAGGGGGGATATGGTAGAGGTATATAAAATCATGAGTGGTGTGGAGAAAGTGAATAAGGAAAAGTTATCTACTTGTTCCCATAATAGAAGAACTAGGGGCCACCAAATGAAATTAATAGGCAGCAGGTTTAAAACAAATAAAAGGAAATTCTTCACACAGCGCACAGTCAACCTGTGGAACTCCTTGCCTGAGGAGGTTGTGAAGGCTAGGACTATAACAGGGTTTAAAAGAGAAGTAGATAAAATTAATGGAGGTTAAGTCCATTAATGGCTATTAGCCAGGATGGGTAAGGAATGGTGTCCCTAGCCTCTGTTTGTCAGAGGGTGGAGATGGATGGCATGGAGAGAGATCACTTGATCATTACCTGTTAGGTTCACTCCCTCTGGGGCACCTGGCATTGGCCACTGTCGGCAGACAGGATACTGGGCTGGATGGACCTTTGGTCTGACCCAGTATGGCCACTCTTATGTTCTTATGCCTGTACTGCTGCCTGATGAAGCAACTTCAGTGTGCACGCAAGACTGAGTTCCTTGCATTGCAGGTGAGAACACCAGGGGCCATAGTCATCTGAGGTGTAAATTGGCTGCTTACAGCGAAGCAAGAAAAAGGTGAATGTGAGATGTTGACTTCACTGGAGTGATACCAGGGATGAATATGGCCCTCTATCACAAGGACATCCATCATACTCTCCCTACTAGTGGTGTGGGAGAGGCTTGCACTGCCTGTGCTATCCCTCTTCTCTGAATCAAAATGGACCTCCGGCTTCTATTGCTGTCAATTGGAGCACATTCAACAGCATTAAAATAATGGCACAACACAACATTTAACAGAAAAAAAGACAACCCATCTAAACATGAAGGAGCCACATTCTGCACTCAGTTACCCCAGTGTCAATCCAGAACAGCCAGTGGAGCCATTACAGACTCATGCTGAAGTAACAGATCAGAATTTAGCATTTGAGTGTCACTCATTGCCTTGCTGAGGATCCCGAAACTCTTCCAAGAACTTATACAGGTGCTCTGTGTGCTTCGCCTGGATATGAAATTTATACCACCACTTTCTCTTTCCCACTGGACAGCAATCTACATGGTTATATTTGCATTTCCTTTCGGGTTTGTTTGGAGCCCATGAAAGCAAGGGACAGAAAATACAGGATGGAATGGACTGGACAGCTTGCACAGCGGTCCTTACCCAGCTCTGCCAATGCTTCTCACTCCTGACCTGCAGCACTCCCTGCTAGCTCAGTCCTGGCCCCGGAGGGCACGTCTACACAGACCCGCGGCAGCGAGTCTCAGAGCCCAGGCTGACAGACTGGGGCTCACGCTATGGCGCTAAAAAGAACTGGATAGATGTTATGGCTCAGGCTGGAGCTCAGGCTCTAAAGCCCACAACCCCTCCCTAGGCTTCAGAGCCCGAGCCCTAAAATCTTCACCGCTATTTTTAGTGCCGTAGCGTGAGCACAAGTCTGTAGACCAAAGCTCTGAGTCTTGCTGCTGCTTGCTTTGTAGGTGTACCCTTACCATTCTGGCAATGCACCTGACTCCTCACACACAGCACTCCCTGCTATTCCAGTGCCGGGCTCCCCACACAGCTCTGCCAGTGCCCCTGAATCCTGCCCAACAGCACCCTTGCTATTCCAGACCTAACCTCTCTTCAGCAGAGCCGAGCATTGGTATTGATCTGGGTGCTGTCTTGTGATGGAGAGCGCCCAGAAGAAGCCTGCTCCAACAGTGCAGAGCTGAAGCAGGCAGGGAATGAGTTTTTTTCCCCTTTAAAAGAAAGTTTAAAGCTTATTCTTCAGTGGTGATTTGAGCCGGGGAATAACACTAAGGGTTTGCTCCTGCCATTTAGCCACAGCCCAGGGGGATGGGCAAGGTGCAGCTGCACCACTGCAAGAGAAGCTGGGGGAGGGACTATCCTGTGCAGACCCACCTCTTCTAAGATGATATACACTGCGCCCCGGTTTGTCCAGCCTGCCCCACCAGCCAACAGAGGGGGGATCCCCATCTTTTTTGGGCAGCTGTTCACTCCCAGGAGTGCATTGAGGGAAGAAATACTATAGTCCCTTGAATTTAGGGACTGCAATTGTGACTGGCACATGCTTGAGGGAAAGGTTCTTCTCACCGCATCCTGTGCACTTACATAAGGGCTGGGAACAATCTAGCCTCAATGCAGTAATATAGAAGCCCTCTCTCCCCCCACCTCCCAGGCACACAGGGATATCTTTTCCAGTCTGAATCTCTGGTTAACAGCCTGAGGCATCTATAGCTACTGCACCTCCCCTCATCCCGGCTTACTGGCATACCTCAGCCAGCATAACATCATTCACAGGGAATGATTAGAGGAACACAGAGACCATATGGGGCAGGCAGAAAGGGTTGCCTGAGAGGAGTGTGAGAGATGACCAGACAGGAAAGTGGGAGGGAGAGAATGAGTGCAAAGAAAGAATGAAGACAGGAGTGCAAGGGCAGAGAGAGAGACAGAGCTGCACTAAGGTGAGATGCAGTAGCTAGGCGGAGAGATGCAATAACAGAATAGCTCACAGCCCTAGGATGCTGGAAGGGGGCGCTCGTCCCCCACATGAAAGCTGATCAGCTCTTGGCACTTGTGCTTCAGACAGAGCTCGCTGCTAGCTGCCTCCTCCCGATATTCCCTTCTCTGCCAGCTGCCACATTAAAACCCAGCCCTCCGCTGCATCAGGCCTGGGGCGCATCGATATTTCCTGCCTTGGCTGTCACCCACGCTGCTCCAAAAGCCTTCGCCAGTGCCCCTTCCTCCAGTGGAGGCTGCTGGAGAGTTCGGGGCTGGAAAGCGAGCACTTTTGAAGTTGTAAATACCACCATTTCTGGCACCCCAGGTGGCGGGAGAACAATCAGCTCGGAAGGAGTGGGAGGCCTGTTTTGTTTTGTTATTTAATTGGACGCTACAAGGCAATAACAGGCTGCTGCACGGCTATGGTAAGAGCCTCTCCTGTCAATCACTATTTCCCATCACTTTGGAAGATGACAACTGTATCTCAGCTCGGAGGAGTGTTTTCTGACAAGATGCAGGAGTCTGCCGAGGGCCTGCTATCTTGGCACACAGGAATTACCATGCTGGGCCCATCAAGTCCTATATCCTGCCTCCAGCAGGGCCCAGTGGCTGATGCTTCAGCAGAAGGTGAAAATTCTCCATAATGCACTTGGGTCAAGTGAGAAATGCAGTTCATGGGGATTATGGGGGAGGGAGTGAATCTTTCCTGACCACATTGCTACCCAAAACCAAATAGCTGATGTCCTGATGACTCAGATGGCACAGGGATGAGATTAGCACAAATGCTTTGAGAGATTAGCCATCAGGTATTTGCCATCTGAAAAATACTTTTCAAACATTAACCAGTTAATCCCCATAACACTCCTGTGAGGTAGGTCAGTATTATCCCCATTTTCCAGATGAGGAAACTGAGGCACAGAACGGGCATGTGACTTGCCCCAAATTCACACAGCTAGTCAGTGTCAGGGTTAAATTTTCCTGGCTCAGAACACTTTTAATCCAAGAGAACAGTCCTGTACAGATGGGATTCCAAAGAGGCCCAGAAGTGGGCAATGAAAGAAGAAGATCCAGAAATTGAACTGATAACATTCAGAACAGTTACCTCTTTAAAGCTGCCTTTAGCCAAGGTTCACTGGTGCAGCTGGGCGTAGCGGCTGAAAGTCAATTCACTAGATGCTTATCCCGCCCACCCTGGGGCTGATAGACTGTCTGTGCCAAAACCAAAACCGTGTGGGGCTCTGGCTGAAATATCTAGGACGCAGCAGGGGGCTGACAGGGAAGTGGAAGGAGGAATGATGTGGAGGCAATGGGGTGTGAGAGTTGTGTTTGACCTGCAATATAGCTAACAACAAAATCAATCTACCAGCTGTAGCTATCTAGTCCTCCATCCCCGCTATCTGTCCATCTTTTCACTGTAGCAACCTATTATTTCTTCGTCCATCCACTGTACCTATCTGTCTATCTTCCTTGCTTTATCTATTCCTTTGTCCCTCTACTGTATCTCTCTCTCCATCTTTCTATATCTTTTTTCTTCTCCATCCCCTTACTGTAGTTATTTGTGTTTCCATTTTATCTATTGCTTGACTCTTCTATTGTATCTTCCTGTCCATCTTTCAATTGTGTCCACTATCTCTCTGTCCCTCTATGATATCGATCATTACCGCCAACTTGTATTGATCTCTCCCTCCGTCCCTCTATTGTAGTATTTAGCTACCCGCAGTATCTATTTATCAATCTACCATAAAGTAAGTGTCTGCAGTTTGTTGGCCTGCCTCCTTCTCCCCATCTGTATGTGAGATAATGAGAAGGTTGCCTTATTATGGGGGGAGGGGTGTGCTAGTGAACAAGCTGCCCTGAGTTCTCAGCCGGGGAAGTTCTCATCTTCTCCCCACACCAGCTGTGGCCTCATTTATCCGAGGATGCGGCTGCTTTTAGTGTATATTATTAAAAAGCATAAGAAACCAACCGGCCTGCAAAAGGCGAGGTAGAGAAACCATTAAGAACAGACGGGCTCTCTGCTAATGATTACCTGAGACTTGCCCGGGGCTGGCAGCTAGGAAGCAGGTTTATGATTGCATCCCATGGCTCACAGTGTCCTACATGGGGATTTTTCAAATATTTTCCTGCTTTTGGACATTCAGAGGAAAATAAAGCATTACGTCAATGGTTTAACTAGGACGGGGGTTCTCAAACTTCATTGCATCTCGACCCTCTTCTGACAACAAAAATTACAACATGACCCCAGAAGGGGGGACCGAAGCCTGAGCTTGCCCGTGCCCCGTCGCCCTGGGTGAGGGGGAGAGGGGCAGGGGCAAAAGGCGGGCAAAGCCAAAGCCTGAGGGCTTCAGCCCCACCGCCCAGGGCTGAAACCGAAGCCTGGGATTCGGCCCTGGGCGGTGTGGCTCGAGTTTCGGCCCCAAGCCCCAGCAAGTCTAACATCACGACCTCATTAAAACAGGGTTGCAATCCAATTTGGGGTCCCAACACCCAGTTTGAGAATCGCTGAACTAGGACATTAAAAAAAAAAAAAAGTGTTCAGTGCCAGTATTAAATCCCTCAGCACCTGCTACCTCCCATCTAGCCCTGCAGTCCCATTACTTCAGCTGATTGTCTAGTGCCAGCACAGTCTGCTAGATTCCTGTAGCCTTGTCCCATCTCCTGCATTTCTACCTTACTGCCTTCTCCGTCCTGCACACAGGCTTTGTCCCTGTTCCTGGATCCTTTCCAACAGCACATTCCTGTTCACACTATTTCCAACATTCTTCCCATCTATCAATGTGGTGCCCAGCAGTGTAGTAACTGAGCATCCACTTCAACCCTCACCCATGCCTTCGGGGCCATGGCAGCCTCATTTAACCCTGGATGCATATTAAGGTGCATCTTCCAAGAAGAAAAGCAGATGACATCCTAAAACCCAGTGGCAGCTCAGCAGTTAACTTTAAGTTGACCAGACAAAATCTTAGATATTAGGCTAAATTTTTTTTGTTTAGTTCCCACCCATTAAAATTTGCCTGAGAGATCATGACAAGCTTTATTTATTTTATTAAGTACACTACATTAACCTTACAAGTGTGCTAATGGGCAAAAAGTGCTGTCTCAACAACATACTACAATAGGAAATTAACCATGTTCATCAGAGAGAGATTTTAATTATTGTTCTTTCTTAAAAGCACTATGTAATGCAACAATGCCCCTTTCCTCACAGGGCAGCAGATGAAGAAGAGGACATGTGCCTTCTTCCTCATGGTTGTTCCTAGAGAGGCAGAGCTGGTTTTCCTTCCTGAGAAGTGGGGCTTCTCTCTCCCTCAGATGTATGAGTGAATAGGCAGAAATTGTAACTGGCACAGAGAATTGAAGAGCAATATACCAGACACTGGGGTATCGGTCCAGTGGTAGATGGTCTGAGTCACGTGAGCCCGGGTGCTGCACACAGAGAAAGCAGTGCAAACGAAAAGGAAGTGTGGTAGATGGAAATGTTGCTGAAACTGCACCCCGGGGATCCCCTCCCAGAGTATATTTAAAAACATGCCTGGAAAGTCATCCCAATCTCTCCTTCTGGGGGACAATAGGAGTACGCATAAGTCCTGTGTCAGCCTCTGTTCACAATGGTGAATATGATCATGATAGTAGGATGTGCTCTTATGTTTTCTGACCTCTGTGGCGGGCTGGTGGCTGCAGGTCTAGGTAGTGACAGGCTCATCTGGTCATACGTCTGCACATATCATGGCTCTTGTGCTGCACAGGTGCTGGGCCACCCGCTGGTTCATGCACAGACTGTGTACGGTCATTCTCTGCTTGACGGTGCTGTGGTTATGGGTCACATGGTTTGTGGTGGGTGGCTGATCTGAGTGATGAGCCCACAATGTCTCCACAGCAGTTAGCAGGCATTGCTGATGCACAGCCCCTATTCCTGTGACTTGCTTTCCATGTGAGGCTAGTTATTCCTTTCACATTGGCATGCTGTGTGTCACCATGCTAGTGACTATTCTGTGCTGCACTGGGCAACCAGCCATTCAAGCATCAACTGGATGCTTGCTGAATGCATGACCTCTCATCCCCATGACCTTCCTAGGGGCAGGAATAGGATAGCCAGGAAAGCTCGGGATATGGTATATGCAGTGGACTGGACTGCAGTGGGCTCTACAGACATACAGGATCACAGGGTGATTCCCTTGTATGTGGCTATCACACACATTGTGATAAAATGCCATGGATGGTTTACCTTGCCCTCCATCACAGGGTCTCCACGTACTTCTGCTACGAAGCACAACATTACTAAGCACAGCCTACTCTCTCATTTTACTGCCATTGCCCCTACCCATTCGAGCTCCACCTGTCAACCACCATCTCTGTTGCTTTACCTAGACTACAGCAGCACTTGCATTGGTTGCCAGCATCAACTGGTGCAGTGGTTGCCTCTCTGTGCTGTCTAGTTTAGGGAGGGTTGCATCCCTGCCCCCTCCTTGTTTTATGGGGATCTAATGAGGCAGTTATGCTGCACTCATCAATTTGTTGCACACTGGTTGGCTCCACTGCTATTGGCTTCACACAAGCCAGTATGAGCTCAGCTGTAGCAGGCAGTACAGTTGCACTTGACTGCATGCCACAATTTTGTCACTTTTTTTGTGTGGCATCGGTACTGTATTATCTGTGATGATGGGTCTCACAGACTTTTACAGCTTGCTAATGTATTGCTGTCAGATGAAGTTTAGGAGATAAGGACAATGAGCAGGAGCCAATCCAGTTTTACCTGGCATCTTCTGGGAAGCCTTTAAGACTTTTTATTCTGTTGGTAAATTCTTAAGTGGGGAGATTTAGCCCATTATCCAATGTCTTTTGGAAGTCTGTCCCTGATAAAACCGTATCATCCAAGCAGGGCAGAGGTTAGGGAGCTTATCCCAGGCCACTGTGAAGATGGTGTCAAAGGAGGATAAGCAAAGGAAATCAAATGCTCAGAGATTTATCCAGACACAGAGAAATGGATGATGTTATCCAATATGACAATATATTTTCTTTCACTAGCACAAATCAGATTCCATCAGTCAAACAATGCTCTTTCAGAACATGATAGCCTTTTTGAACAGAGTGTGTGTGCAGTGCTGCAGAAGTTTTGTGGTTTTATTTTCTCTGTTGTTGCCACTCTTAGACCAGCTTCCTGTTGGGAGAGACAGAGACAGCAGTGATCGTGAGCAATGCCACAGACTGCTCTCCTCCAGTACTTTGCGCTAGCAGATGGTGGAACTGGAGTAGGGGAAATCTATGATGCACTGTTCCCTATAGCACCTCCTGCTGGGTAAGGCTGGGGCTGGAGTAGTCCTGAGCTTTCTCACAGCCAGAATCCGGTCATTTCTTACAGTGCCTGCTACTGGACAAGACTGGGATCGCAGTCCATGTGAGCTCCACTTTGGCCAGTGTTACGCACTGTGGTAAGCAGGGCCACACACCTCCAAAAGCTCCGCCTCTATCAAAGAGGTGAACAGAGTGGCTGCTCTATGCTAGCCAGGCACAGGCTGCCTTAGACCTCAGCTTAGTCCTCAGCATTCTTCAAAGAGACAGGACAATAAACTGTCAGCTCTTTCTTCAGAGAGGTAGGGAGCAGAGGCTGTTTGTAAACAGGAATCACTCAAATGCGTCTCTCTTGTAATCTGAAAATGTCACAGTCCACTCCTCTGCTGACTATTTATTCTGCTTTCTTCACAGGCCTGAACTTTCACTTGGCCCTGGGGCAGCGGTAAAGGAGCTGGTGACCTATCAGCCACCTTGCTGTTCAATAGCGACAATGTAGTGTAGAGGTGAGGAAAAGAGGGCCATTTCCATTGGGGCTGCCTGTGAAGAATACCAACCAAAGCTCTAGGAGCTCTTGTGCCTCTGTCTAAACAGTATCTGATAAGCTCCCAATGGGTCCCCTCCCCTCCTTGTACTGGCCTTGGTGAGTTCCTGGATGGAACATAAACAGTCATTTCCTCCCTCCCTAGCCACATCTGCTGCTCAGCGCGCTCCGTTATGTGTTCTGAGCACACTAAGCAGACGATGGGCTTGGAGATGCTGTTTCATCAACGGATTTGTGACTAACAGATGGGCTCCTATGAGGGGGGATTTTGGCACGGCACCTGCATGCCTGGGACCGAGATTAAAAATAGTGACAATACATGAGTTTATTCACACGGACAGCCATCATGAGAGAAAGCTTCCTGCACCAAAGAGAAGTGCTGAGGGCAAAGGTAACACTTTTTTTTTTTTTTTTTTGCCGGATATGGCTCCTTCATACCCAGAGGAACTTGCCAGCATTTCAGCCATCATGGAGGCGGGAGAGATGGTGGTGGTGGAGCTGCTAGCATTTCCCCTTCTGCACAAGCTAGTGAAGGTCACCCATGGACATCTGCCTTTCATGTAATTGGGCACAAACCACAGCCATGTGTCTCTGTATCTGCTCAGGACGTTTGGTGTTAAATATTAATGGTTGCAGTGAGTGTGCATGACCCTGATATTAGCACTATCATGTCATCATGGGCAGAGTTCAATAGAGGGAAAAGGGCAGGATAGTTCCCTTTAAGATGCAAAGCTACTTAATAGTTATGGAGAGCAGGAGACTGAAACCGGGATGTGGGAGAGAGGCACACACACAATGGAGTGGACCCTCAAACTGACAGCTAAATGTGAGGGAACAGATTCTGCTCTCACCCATGCACCCTCACGGAAGGTATTGGACAGGTGTATGCGAAAGGACAATTTGACCCAAAGTCTGGTAACTGAGCAGAGAGGTGCACCAAGAGAAAGGGAGCAAGAGAAAGAGACAGCACTAACGGGGGGGGGGGGGGGGGAGAGAGAGACAGAGCAACACGCAGAAGCAAAATGTGGAGTCAGGAGGCTGAGCAGTGTGGCTGACTTGTTCCTCCGCAGCCTACATTGCCTTCCCGTTCATTTCTGGGTGCAGTTCAAAGGGTCAGCTTTGACCTTTGCATTTTTTATTAGTATGGATCCTTGGTAGCTTAGGGACTGCCTCTCCCCTTGTACTCTTCCTCCATGGATGAGATCAACCAGCAGCAGCCACTAGATCTGCAGGTGAGGGCAGGCTCCTCACTTGGCCTGATAGACCACCACCTGGTTGACTTTTAGGGCACACCAGAAAGGTTATTCGCTCAGGCTATTGCTCAGTGGGAGGGCTCACTTCTTCCTTTGGAGTTTAGTGGCCATCATTTTATTTCAGTCTGGGTTGATGATGGTAAGTGGGTTTATATCTTTAATGTATCTGCTGATTCTAGCTTTTTCTAAGGTCTCTGCCACGGTGGAGGTAACTCAACATCCCTGTGTGTTGCCCTAGAGATCTTGAGCTATATGCAGTTATGGTGTTCTATGGAAACTGATTAGAATAAACAAGACTGTCTGAAGCCCACCTCCCCAATTCCACCCTGCTCCTTCATCGCTGGCTCTGGCTTGGAACATCTTGACTAACAGCCCGAAAGGTGGGGTGGGAGCTACTAGGAAAAAGTGTGGGGAAAACTCCATCAAGATCTACTCGTTCAACTATTCAATTCAAAGAGGGAGGCCAGGAAGCTTCCTAAAGGAGACCTGCATAACAACCCCAGAATGACTGTGAACAAGGGAAAGGAGCGTGACAGGAGCTGGAGCGTGATCTTGGAACAGCACAAGAGAAGGGGGAAAGCATTTGATGAATAAAATATTAAATCATCCATTTTTTATGTGGAAGCATGGAATGCTGTGGATTGCTGTTTCCTGTTGGTTTAACATGCTAACTGACCTGGTTCCCCTGTGAGATTCTCCCCCACCCCCTGCTCGCAATAATTATGTCAGGCACTTGACTGCATGCAGGAGCAATTAGGCTGGGTGAGGGAGAGAAGGGAGGAAGAAGAGGACGGGAGGTGGAGGATGGAGAAAACCAGGCAGAAGACCCTCCCCAGCTACAACACTTTCATGCAGGGCTGTCCAGAGGCTCCACGGCAAGGAACTAGGGACTGGGGGTGGGGTGCAGGTGGGAAACACTGGCCTCTGGCTTCTGCGTGATAAAGAGAACTCCCAGACAGACAGAGAGAGAGAGAGAGACAGACAGCTGGAAATGAACCACAAAAGAGCTGCAATTGATGCCTCCATAGTCTATGGGGAGAGGAGTTGCCAGTTGAAGTGTTTAATGGTTGGGCTGCTGCTGGTCCTTGTTAGGAACAGTCTGCTCTGTTGTCATCTATCTATCCATCTCCTTAGCTCCCTTCGCTACAGCCTCTGGGAAATGATTTCAAGCATCCTACTTTATTGCTAGTTGATTGGACACTTATCTAGCTGTTCCTCTTCGTTTTAGACACATACTGTAACTCTACACTGGCTTTTATATTGTCTTCTATCTATCTTAGACATTTCAATAGTGCCCATTACTGTAAGACGTGCGCATTGAGAGACAGCCCGTTTCACTATTACATTCCCTCCGTACCCTTAACCCCCAATGGGACAGACAAATCCCTAAATCTAGAGAGACACACTTATCTGCACAGTGCAGAATTGCTTCCTTCAAAATATTTAGGAGTGTTTTATCTTTCTCAAAGGGATGGATTGACTATGGCCAGATGGCACGGGGTTGTGCTGTGCAACCTGTTCGTTTGCACCTCCCTGCTGACCTAGAGAGCCGCATGTTATGTCCCTGCACCTGAATGCCATTGTCTGCTAATGCACCTCAGTTCTCTGGTCACCCTCCGGATTGGAAATTGCCAATCACACAGCATAATTTGGTGACACAGGGCCAGAGTTTCAGAAGAGCTTGGCTCCCATTTAGGCAGTTAAATAAGGGCCATATTTTCAGTACTGCTCAGCACACAACAGTTTCTCTTGTGACACTCACAGCTAGATTTTTCAGGATAGCTCAACACATCGTGTGCTGAAAATCTGGCTACTTATTCTGTGCTGTGATGGGGCATCTGCCCCACACAGGGTTGAAAGGGGTTAAGGTGGCCAGGCAGGCCAATTAACTCCACCGGGTGCACCTGGAGGAGGAGCCAGGGAGCAAGCCACTAAATAGAAGTAGGTTTAGCTGGACAGGAACAGGCAGGGCCAGTATAAAGCCCAGGAGCAGTGAGCAGCAAGAGGGTTGCAGCTATTCTCTGAGTGGAGGCTGGCAAACCCAGAGGGGGGAAGCCAGATGGGTAGGAAGAAGCTCAGGGAAATGGCAGCAAGGGGTCAGACTGTGCAGAGACCTTGACTGCTTGTTATAGCCCAGTGTAGAGGCTGGGTCTGGGTTCACCTACCAGCCAGGGGGAGTGGCAAGGGTGTTGGAGGCATCAGCCAGCTAGCAGGTCTGGAAAGACTGTGAATTCCCCATAAGGGGAGGACATTAGTGAGCTGGACGGAGGGCCCTGCCACAGAGAAGAAGCTGCAAACCCGGGAGTGAGTGGGGCAGCAGAGCAAGACAGCACAGGGGAAGAAACCACCGGAGGAAGAGCGCAAGCCTGGCAGAGGCAATACTAGGGGTGAGTGAAGCCCATGACTGGTGCCTCGATGGTAACTGAGCCCTTTTGAAGATTCTGACCCTAGTGATCGAATGTCCACTAGAAATTAGGTTGAGAACAACAAGCTTCTTTCACCTGTCCTAAGACATTGGATTTGAAACTAAGTCTCCAGATGAAACCGACTTGGTAGCAGTAGCCTGCAGCACCAATGAAGGCCTAACCCCTGTCCCCCCCCAAACAAATACACAAAACCTTTCCCAAGTCAACTACTCATTTACTGTTCTTTTTGAAAATGTATCTCAGTGCCTGTGCCAAAAGCAGCAGTCAACATAAGACCTAGATGATAACAAATGTAATGTTAATGACATGGTTACTGTTAATAACTTTTTAATAAGCTCTTTATAGGCAATTGATGCAGTAAAGCAAAACTCTATTTGCAACCATTCGGCTCCCAAACAATTGCACAACAGGCAAGATACTCTTGAGGAAAGGTTCCAGAGGCCTGGGCCAGATTCCTAGTACTGATTGTGACGTTGTGCAGTCTATATAGTTTTATAAAAACATGATAATAAGTGAATATAATGTAACTGGAATACGCTTCATGCAAAAGGTCTCTTGTAAGGTATCATTATAAAGCTTATAATCTACTGAGTGTGATCATCCTATTGTATAAATGTACCACTCTTGTATGCAAAACTAGAAATATGAAATATAACTCTGAGGGCCTATTGTAATTATGCAAAGTGTGGGCCATTAATGGTGGTTTGGAATCTTGATAACTCCCATTAACCAGAACCATTGTCTGCAGATGGCTCTGTTTACCTATGAGTCTTCCTGTATGTGTGTGCTGGCAAGCGGGTAATAACATCTTGCAGTGACATGTGATCATGTCACCTGAACTGGAATCCATCTTTAACCTGGTGCTTTTCCAGTGAGGGGGGGTGGAAACCCAGAGGGACAAAGGGTTCCCGCCTTATGCAAAAGATATATAAAGGGGTGGAACAAACAAAGAGGAGAGAGGAGAGCCATCATGAAGAATCCCCTAGCTATCACGTGAGCTGAAACAAGAGCTGTACCAGGGGAAAGAATTGTGCCCAGGCCTGGAAGGTGTCCAGTCTGAGAAAAAACTTACTGAAGCATCTCTGAGGGTGAGATTATCTGTATTCAGTTTGATTAGACATAGATTTGCGCATTTTATTTTATTTTTCTTGGTAACTTACTTTGTTCTGTCTGTTACTACTTGGAATCACTTAAATCCTACTTTCTGTATTTAATAAAATCACTTTTTCCTTATTAATTTCACTCAGAGTATGTATTAATACCGGGGGGAGTGAACAACTGTGCATCTCTCTCTATCAGTGTTATAGAGGGCGAACAATTTATGAATTTACCCTGTATACGCTTTATACAGGGTAAAACGGATTTATTTGGGTTTAGACCCCACTGGAAGTAGGTCATCGGAGTGCTAAAGACAAGCACACTTCTGTGAGCTGTTTTCAGGTAAACCTGCACCCTGGGTCTGTGTTGGAGCAGACAGGTGTGTCTGGCTCAGCAAGACAGGGTGCTGGAGTCCTGAGCTGGCAGGGAAAGCAGGAGCAGGGGTAGTCTTGGCCCATCAGGTGGCAGTTCCCAAGAGGATTTCTGTGATCCAACCCGTCACAGTTGCACAACGTCACACTGATCCTCACCTGAAGCTCTTCTGCATGCTTTCATTACCACAATGCTATCTTGGTAGCTACTGTCCAGCTCTGCACCACTGAAAAGCAGCACCTAGATACTAGCCAATATGGGAGAGATATAATAAACAGAGACAAATAGGGATACACATTTTAACTCCACTGAGTACATCCCAGCTTTAATTTAGTCCTATGCTTGGTGTCCAGAAATCAGGGTGATGGGTGCATTAGCAAAACCGATTGGATAGAATGGACAAGAATGGATTGAGTGATAAGGATGGATAGATAGAGAACACTGGAATTTAGGGAGATTAGACAGACAAGGATTGAGTAATGGATAGTTCACCTACTGAATTATTCCTTAAGTGACTGTTAAGAAACAGAGTTATTAGTCTCAAATCCCACCTGCTGAAGAACAGGGGAAACAAAACAAGAGGAACAGAAAGCCCAGCAATAGAGAGCGTCAGGGACTCAAAACTTAGTGCAAAAGAGGGAGCATGACTCTCCCAAGAGGAAGGGAAAATCTGGGACCACTCTCAGGTTCTTTAATCACTTTGCTGAGAATGGATGTAGATCATGCAAGTGCAAATTGACTGTCTACTGAGATCTCAGAAGAAACATTGCCCAGAAGTAGCTAACACCTGCAGCAGGACACTGAGTTGTTTTCATGCTCTGATAACACGCATATTCCAGTTTCATATATCACAAAACCAGTTAGTAATAAGCCAACGCCAAAGACCTAATAAGTCTATGGGTTCTACTGTTGTATCTCAGGAGGCGAGACCAACACTTCCGAATGGCAATTTAAAACTGAATCTTCCGGAGGATGCACAAGGACTAATGAGGGATTGAGTCCACAAAGACTGAAAGATTCTACCCAATGTGGATACATAAACTTCCCTCCACAATGTATTTCTAGCTAGCCTAGTTAACGCACATTCTCTGTCACGAGGGGGAATAAGACCCTGAATGTGAACGTGTTCACTAACTCAGAGCAGTCTGCCTCTACCCAGAGAGAACAAGAAGGTCAATGTTTTATTAGGGACACTGTATGGGCCAGATTTTGATCTCATAGAAGTGTAAAGCCAAAGTAATTCCATTGAAGTTACTCTGGATTTACTGCAGTGTGAGAACAGAATCTGGCCCCCCATCCCTAATCGCCTATGTTATAAATCTCAGAGCCATGCAATAAATGAATGCATTATGTATCGGTGCCTATATCACCTGTGCTCTGCCCACTAATCTACCCCTGGGTTTTATCTTAACATCACAAAACCTGAGCAGCTTCAAACATCCACCTTTAAAAAAAATAATCAGCATGCCAGAGACTTATTTCCTCTTTCCTCCACAAAAACCTGGATTTTACCCGCATGTCCTCCTGGCTCAAGGCCAGGCTAGGCAAGTCTTTATATTTATGTGTGTCAGCTCTAAAGTCTGACACCTCATGACCCTGCAGGGCTAAAAATGGAAACTTTACCATTGGGAAGGGGAGATCTGCTGCATTCGTTTCTAGCCCCAGAGGAGCCCAAGATAATGGACTTTTAACGCGGTCGCGGTTTTATATCTAGAAAGGCTATTCCAGGTCAGTTTTGGAGGATTCCCTCTCAGCCCTGTAAAATCAGACCCATGGTAATGAAGGCACCTGGTCTTATAGTTGGAGGCATGCAAAAATAGGACCAGTTCATTTATTTAAAATGCTTTAACACCAGTTTATAACACCAGACAAGATCATGTGTTTTATGGGAACACATGGTGGTGGTGTGTAGCCTATAGGTTTTACTGGCCTGAGATTGGGTTGCATTACTCATGAATGGCAAACCCACAAGTGGGTTATCACATGGAGCTCATCCCAAATAAATGAAACGGATACAACCATTACACCATCCTGTCATGCACGTCATATATCTGGGGTAACTTGATCCTCCACAGGGATGAGCAGGGTGGGGAAGAATCCTCCCTCCAAGGCACAGATTGGCAGCAGAGATACTTTGTAGCAGCAGCTTCAGCCTAAGGGCTAGAATAGCCTCGGCAACATTTGTGCGCACACGCACACAGGTGGAGGTGAGTGGGCAGGAAGGAACAGAGGATCCACAGTCCTTGTCTCTCTAGCCATGTCCCCAGATAGCAGCTTGGTGGGATCACAGTAGAAGCTCCCAAGGAACTGTGCTCCATGTTGCGGAGTGGGTATGGATCCTGTCCTGCTCTTGATATCTGGGCTTGAAAGAGAACACTAAATTTAAGTTTAAATTCATACCCAAGTCTTGCAACTTGGACCCACTCTTATGGGGGTCCACACACTCTTATGGACCCGCACAACTATTATGCAATGCCCTGTGACCCCCATCCAGCTCTTCAAGGGTAGATAGAACTAATCCAGGGCCCAACCCAGCAATCTTTATTCATGCAAAGTCTCCCCTGAAGTGAGCTGGAGTTTGTGAGAGTGTTTGGCCAGAACAGGATCTCTGACTAAGAAGGGACAGAAAAAGATCTGTCCCATAAGCATACATCTTGATTTTTTCTTGTATTTTTTAAGACATCTGCTATTTCTTGCAAAACCTTAACATACACCCAACATGCTCTGCAAATGAAACCATCAGCAATAATCTGGGCAGCTCTGAAATGACAGACGGAGAATGTGATGTGAAAAGGAGAAAGCAAATGAAGGAAAGAAACTGTAAGGTGAAAAATCAGCCCAGCCAACAGAATTTAGTCTGTTTTCCTCATTCCCTTGTTCAGCTTCTGCTGTCCAGCTCTGAGTGCATCATTTTTATCTCCTTCTCTCTCATATAAAAGCCCGGCTCCCCTAGTGAGAGTGCAGATGATGATTTGGCATTGTCCAGGACCATTATGCTGTCAGTTCTCAAAGGAAAAAAGGGCTTGTAAAAATCCTGTAGCCAGACAAAGGCAGAGCATGCAATGCAGGACAGTTTGTACTGCAGCCTGCTAATAACTGTTCTGAACAATAGCTTATATGGAAAGATCCACAGCAGAACATGAAATTCCTCTTCCAGCTTCACCCCTACTTACAATGCCTGTTCCAACTTAAGCTGTACACACTTTACATATTCAATTCCTGTTCCAAACACTTCTATACAGAAGTACGTGCATACACATGGGTCATTGCTGTACCAGCCCCGCCTCTCCTTCATTATTACACAAGCAATTGCTGTTCCAACACACACATTCCTATTCCAACAATTTACATACATACACACACACACACACCTCCACCATTCACACCAATTCGTATCTCACTCAACCCACATCGAGCCTTGGAACAGCCCAGCCTAGCACATCACATGGCTGTTATTGTTGCTTCTGGGAAAGAGGTTGACACTTTTGAAAAGAAAAGGAAAAACCACTCAGGAAGGCTACTTGTTCTGTGCATCTAAGATATGAACATTAGCTCTCTCTTAAAGGGAGCAAAAGTCAACACATTTGGGATCACAAAAAAACGAAAGGGAGAGTGTGCTTCTACACAAAGAGGAGCTAGTGCATAACCCACTGGTCAGTGTGCCCGTTCTATGTCCCCATGTGACTGATCCACGTAAGCAGTGAATCGGTTACAGTTCCAGCTACAGAGTCTAACTATTTAATTCAAGCTGAAAAGACTCGTGCTTTCAGCTCTAGAGATCCGTTTCAATCCCTGATGTCAGCTGTCATACCTGCAACTGCATTTAATGTTGGAACATGACCTGTTAGCCTTTAAGGCGGCAAAGGGCAGGACAACTGACAGCTACTTTATAGCTGCACAGCCAGCGTAACCAGCCCCCAAGTGGAGCAGGGCTGGTGTAATGGCTCCCTTCCCTCATGGGCACATGTGGCTGCAGCACTTTGTGCTTGAGCGATGCTGGGCTGTTGGCGTGGTCCACGGGTGGCTGTGGGCAAATGCTATACATCAGAGCATCCAGGGCTGATTTAACTTACAATGGGAGCTGAGTCAGTTCCAGTCCAGAACCCCAAAAGGTACAAATATGGCATATAGATGCCTTTCCCCCTATCCCAGGCTGCACCTGCACATCCTTTAAACTAGGTTCGACGGGGACAGGTGAGCAAAGCCCGCAGGTAAGTGGGGAACATGGAGACCTGGGAGATGGGTCGGAGACGAGAGGGAGTGTGGGCTATATTGGCAGAGAGAAAGGAGGGTCAGGACAAAACCGGGAGGAAAGATCAAACCAGTATCTTAGATGCCTATATACAAATGCGAGAAGTATGGGTAATAAGCAGGAAGAACTGGAAGTGCTAATAAATAAATACAACTATGACATTGTTGGCATCACTGAAACTTGGTGGGATAATACACATGATTGGAATGTTGGTGTGGATGGATACAGCTTGCTCAGGAAGGATAGACAGGGGAAAAAGGGAGGAGGTGTTGCCTTATATATTAAAAATGTACACACTTGGACTGAGGTAGAGATGGACATAGGAGACGGAAGTGTTGAGAGTCTCTGGGTTAGGCTAAAAGGGGTAAAAAACAAGGGTGATGTCATGCTAGGAGTCTACTACAGGCCACCTAACCAGGTGGAAGAGGTGGATGAGGCTTTTTTTAAACAACTAACAAAATCATCCAAAGCCCAAGATTTGGTGGTGATGGGGGACTTCAACTATCCAGATATATGTTGGGAAAATAACACAGCGGGGCACAGACTATCCAACAAATTCTTGGACTGCATTGCAGACAACTTTTTATTTCAGAAGGTTGAAAAAGCTACTAGGGGTGAAGCTGTTCTAGACTTGATTTTAACAAATAGGGAGGAACTCGTTGAGAATTTGAAAGTAGAAGGCAGCTTGGGTGAAAGTGATCATGAAATCATAGAGTTTGCAATTCTAAGGAAGGGTAGAAGGGAGAACAGCAAAATAGAGACAATGGATTTCGGGAAGGCAGATTTTGGTAAGCTCAGAGAGCTGATAGGTAAGGTCCCATGGGAATCAAGACTGAGGGGAAAAACAACTGAGGAGAGTTGGCAGTTTTTCAAAGGGACACTATTAAGGGCCCAAAAGCAAGCTATTCCGCTGGTTAGGAAGGATAGAAAATGTGGCAAAAGACCACCTTGGCTTAACCACGAGATCTTGCATGATCTAAAAAATAAAAAGGAGTCATATAAAAAATGGAAACTAGGACAGATTACAAAGGATGAATATAGGCAAACAACACAGGAATGCAGGGGCAAGATTAGAAAGGCAAAGGCACAAAATGAGCTCAAACTAGCTAAGGGAATAAAGGGGAACAAGAAGACTTTTTATCAATACATTAGAACCAAGAGGAAGACCAAAGACAGGGTAGGCCCACTGCTTAGTGAAGAGGGAGAAACAGTAACAGGAAACTTGGAAATGGCAGAGATGCTTAATGACTTCTTTGTTTCGGTCTTCACCGAGAAGTCTGAAGGAATGCCTAACCTAGTGAATGCTAATGGGAAGGGGGTAGGTTTAGCAGATAAAATAAAAAAAGAACAAGTTAAAAATCACTTAGAAAAGTTAGATGCCTGCAAGTCACCAGGGCCTGATGAAATGCATCCTAGAATACTCAAGGAGCTAATAGAGGAGGTATCTGAGCCTCTAGCTATTATCTTTGGAAAATCATGGGAGACAGGAGAGATTCCAGAAGACTGGAAAAGGGCAAATATAGTGCCCATCTATAAAAAGGGAAATAAAAACAACCCAGGAAACTACAGACCAGTTAGTTTAACTTCTGTGCCAGGGAAGATAATGGAGCAAGTAATTAAGGAAATCATCTGCAAACACTTGGAAGGTGGTAAGGTGATAGGGAACAGCCAGCATGGATTTGTAAAGAACAAATCATGTCAAACCAATCTGATAGCTTTCTTTGATAGGATAACGAGTCTTGTGGATAAGGGAGAAGCTGTGGATGTGGTATACCTAGACTTTAGTAAGGCATTTGATACGGTCTCGCATGATATTCTTATCGACAAACTAGGCAAATACAATTTAGATGGGGCTACTATAAGGTGGGTGCATAACTGGCTGGATAACCGTACTCAGAGAGTTGTTATTAATGGTTCCCAATCCTGCTGGAAAGGCATAACGAGTGGGGTTCCGCAGGGGTCTGTTTTGGGACCGGCTCTGTTCAATATCTTCATTAACGACTTAGATATTGGTATAGAAAGTACGATTATTAAGTTTGCGGATGATACCAAACTGGGAGGGATTGCAACTGCTTTGGAGGACAGGGTCATAATTCAAAATGATCTGGACAAATTGGAGAAATGGTCTGAGTTAAACAGGATGAAGTTTAACAAAGATAAATGCAAAGTGCTCCACTTAGGAAGAAAAAATCAGTTTCACACATACAGAATGGGAAGAGACTGTCTAGGAAGGAGTACGGCAGAAAGGGATCTAGGGGTTATAGTGGACCACAAGCTAAATATGAGTCAACAGTGTGATGCTGTTGCAAAAAAAGCAAACGTGATTCTGGGATGTATTAACAGGTGTGTTGTGAGCAAGACACGAGAAGTCATTCTTCCGCTCTACTCTGCTCTGGTTAGGCCTCAGCTGGAGTATTGTGTCCAGTTCTGGGCACCGCATTTCAAGAAAGATGTGGAGAAATTGGAAAGGGTCCAGAGAAGAGCAACAAGAATGATTAAAGGTCTGGAGAACATGACCTATGAAGGAAGGCTGAAAGAATTGGGTTTGTTTAGTTTGGAAAAGAGAAGACTGAGAGGGGACATGATAGCAGTTTTCAGGTATCTAAAAGGGTGTCATAAGGAGGAGGGAGAAAACTTGTTCACCTTAGCCTCTGAGGATAGAACAAGAAGCAATGGGCTTAAACTGCAGCAAGGGAGGTCTAGGTTGGACATTAGGAAAAAGTTCCTAACTGTCAGGGTGGTTAAACATTGGAATAAATTGCCTAGGGAGGTTGTGGAATCCCCATCTCTGGAGATATTTAAGAGTAGGTTAGATAAATGTCTATCAGGGATGGTCTAGACAGTATTTGGTCCTGCCATGCGGGCAGGGGACTGGACTCGATGACCTCTCGAGGTCCCTTCCAGTCCTAGAATCTATGAATCTATGAATCTATGAATCCTGTGCTCTGCTCCCTCAGAGGCACAGTGCAGAATCTGGCCAGGCTGGGGAGAGAAGTGCAGCAGAAAACCCAGCTAATGAGAGTACAAGATCAGAGGTGGGGGACTGCTGTATCCTGCATGCCCTTCTGATAGCTGCTTTTCCTGCTACAGCTCTTGCCCCCGCCTCCAGTGCATAAGCACATTCATGTGATGCACCCACGGAACCCCAGATCAGTGCAAGGTTCACTACACCACTTCTTGCCCAAACACACCCACTGTGTCATTTCATATCATCACTGAGTATGAGCCATTGTATTTAGATTTTCATTATTTTCCTCTCCTCTTTCTCATGCTTCTTCCTGCCCCAGGATATCATGAGCAGAATGCAAATCCAATAACATTTGAGTCAAACTTTCCAGCCTGCAACATTCAATGGGTCTGAAATTACATGTAACGAGTTTGCCCATCCTCAGCAAAATCTCCCTGCACCTCTTTAGAGAGCTAGGGTGGACTTTAGTGCTATGCATGGCATCTAATATATCCCTTCTGCACTATTGTTAATGGGAGCAGCTGCCTTCAAGGCACCGCTTCCCCTAAGTATGTACATTACAGCTGTTGGAATTAGGGTGCAGACCAGTCTGTTAACCTGCTAAATCGATCTCTCTCACTGCTAATGGAAGTCATTCAGATGTTGTCAGCTGCAAATACCCCACTGCCCACTCAGGAGTTCCTGGTCATACTCAGCAGTGCTAGAAATGGCCACTTTATGGAGTCTGAAATGCATTTTCCCCACAGCCTTAGTTTGGACCATGGTCTATGACAAGATGTGATAGTTAGGACCACAGCTATATCTGATATGCTAAATATGCTCTATGATATGATACAGCAATTGTATAGACCACTACATCCATGCCATTGATAGGCAGATGATCTCAGCAGACTATATGTAGATTTCCCCATCACATCACTGTATATTTGCTGTGTTGCCACCCCTCCAGTCAAAATGCCATGACCTGGGATCCTAGATTCCCCCTATAGCTTTCTGTCTGCGCACTACAGGGAAAGAAGTGACAGCAGACTGAGCCAGAGGGTTGAAACTAGCTAGAAGAACACTGCAGTGGGACCTGGGGCTCTTGCGCTGACACGTGTGTAGCTTCAATAAAACCGAAAGGTAGTAAGCGGGAAGCTCTCCTTCAGCTAAGCTGAGAATGTGTGTACTACTGAACGAACAGTGCTATGCACAGCTGGGGGTGTGAAAGTGCTTCACAAATATAAATGAACTAATTCTAGGGAGGTAGGGGAAGTGAAACAGTGGCACAGGGAGTGATGTGACTGACCTAAGGTCACATAGAGCCAAGAACAGAAGCCAGGACTCCTGACTCGCAGGGCCTACTTATAAGAACACCACGTCCCCTCAGACTGAGGGCCAGCATCTCCCTAATGCAAGGGGAAGCTAATTGCCTAAGAACTAGAACACTCAGTTAATCCGTAGTTAGTTTTCCATACTACAGTTACAGATAACAATCCTGGGAATATCTACACGTTCCCGTTTAAAATAGCGGCTAAGATAGAAGCATGTGAATTAGGAAAGCTCCACCTACACAGACAGCCCCTTTGGATCAAAATTGCTGCATGAGGCAGTATCTTTAAAAGGAGGGGGGGAGGCACTGGGAAGGTGAAAGCTGGGGGAGATGTCTACCTGGCACTGCAAGAGAAGAAATTGCCCACCAACTCATGGTTTATTTCCAGGCTTTATCCTGAGCCTTAGTACACACAGGAAAGGGACACAACCATTGAATCAGACACAGCCCATCTCGGGCTGTAGCCCAGCCTTCTAGCAATTGGGCAGGGAGCTCTGCCTCCTCAGATGTCTCTCTCCTCTCTGATTATCAGGGAGATGTTCTTATGGGGTCAGATTCCCAGCTGGCACAAATTGGCATAGCTCCATTGAATTCAATGGGGCTACAGCCAATTTGTGCCAGCTGGGAATGTGATCTGTGTTCCCCCTGAAATATTGCTTGGATCACAGGTTCCCACCCAGCCATGCTGTTCTACCCTGAATGAGAGCTCAGCAGCGAGTTAGTTCCCGGCTTGCAGGTGAACAGGTAGGGCCTCTGCATTGACTGAGCTTCCTGGTTGACTCACTGATCACCCTGGGGGTATTCTCACTCATTATTATCCCCCTACCACCTGACAAAACAGGCTGTTTATATCTACCAGGCTCCTGGCTGGCTTGTCTGTCTTTCTGCCTGTGTTCATATTTCCTAGTCACGTCTCTCTTGCCCATCCATCTGTGGCTTCCGCCACTGGCTGGACAGCAACACAACACAGTGGACAGTGCATCTCCACCCCCAACTTGCTTCTGCTGCTGAAGGAGAGCCCCCCCGGGGAGGCTTTAATGTGCTTAACTGTGTGAGATCACACTGACTGAATGAAATTGACCTACCAGCTCCTCCAGATAGACCAATATGCTGATATTACCGTGCGGACCACAGACACAAAACACGAGGGGGACTTTATCCAGCGGCAACAACTGCAGGTTCCGAAAAGTCAAAATAGACATGATAAAAATGCAATAAAGGCAGTCTGGGGAGGGAAAAAGCCCTTGGTACTTTCAGTTCATTTAAACAAAAAAAAAAGTCTGAAGCCACAGCACTGAGCTGGTACATCAAAGTGCATTAAACTCAGGTTACAGAGCAGGGGGAAAAAATCCCCATTTTTCGTGGTGTTACCATGTAAAACTTGAAGTGGGAATAATAGACACTATTCAATCAAATGTCAGGGAACGGAGCAAGAATGAATATCCCCCAGTCATCACTGCTGTTTGCAAACTCCACAGGTCCTTCCGCCTGCTTAACCTTAGACTGAAGACACATTGGTTTGAACACAGATCATTCAGTACTAGTCTTCTATGGGGCCAGACTGGGCCCTCATGTAACTCCATGGAGCCATTCAGGAATGAGTGAGACTTGTTGACTTAATTGAAATTGCACCAGGGCTCAATCTGGGAGCTGATGTGTTTGGGGAGGTTGCAGCTACATCAGTCTCGCATGGGAGGCAGTAAGGAGGAGTATGAGACTCTTTTTGTCCCATTCCTTTAAGGATAACTTTGACCTAAAAGGAGATGTTTCTAATAAAACGGGGATAAATGGGCTTGCCAGAAATCTCTGGATCTCCACATCTGTGCTCAGCTGTAGCGGGGAACCATCAGACTGCAGCACGGTTTCTGCCATATTTTATCATTTCTATCACTTCTTGAGCACGAGGCACCAAAGGAAAATAAGGGCACTATACAAAATGTGTTTCGATAATGAATGATCATAAGCTGGGGCCTGATGGCTCTGCTATAGACCCTACCAGCAAGGAACCCCTGCCACAAGCCATGAAGAAGGGTATATGGGTGCATGGGAAGTTAAATGTACATGAATGTAATGGAACATGCACACGCCTCCCTCGACTAAAAAAAAAAAAAAAAAAAAAATCCAGCCAGGGAGCGACTAATAGGCAAATTTAGGGTTGCACAGACACAACCCTACCATCACTGAAAAAGCCTTGCTAACAGGCCAGATCCACTTTGAACCTTGGACAGAAAGCCAGGAGAAGTCAGCTGATCTCTACTGGTTTGGTGGGACATAGGGTAAAATATGGCGCTGCAAATACTTTGCTCCTAGATTATTAAGCCCTTGAGTTATATCCAACTGCCATCCAATACAGTTTTTGGAGAGCAGGCAAAACTTATTCCCACGTACCTATCATGGGAGGAGGAAAGCTTGGGTCAGCTTCAAGAGAAGCCAAGGAGGAGGTATTTACAGTAATCCAGTGTTCCAGCTGGAGTGATTGCAGACTGTAGGGAGTCACATGACTGCTCAAAACTAGTGTCTCAGGGTGTCTAGAGACTCCAGCAGACATTCTTAAGGTTTTATTCACAACCATGTTAGCTGGAGAACAAGATGTCAGCGTTAAAGAGGTAGCGGTATGTGGAATTACCACGTACATCCTGATTCAACCCCTGCTCAAAACATTTCTTCCCCGGTGCCTTGGCTCCAGACTTGTAGCTCATGGGATCTCCTTGCAATGAGGTAGTGCTGGACAGGTGTGACCAGCAATGCCAAGTGCTAAATGAGAGGATATCTTCCTAGCTAGATAGAAGCTTCCCGACTCTGCAAAAAGTCTCATTCCACATGGTGTTTTACAGGCATAGAGAGGAAGGAGACCATAAAGTTCATCACTCCTGGGGCTGAGCATCAGACTACTCCAGTTAAAGGAACAGGATCATTAATTATAAAAGAGTAGGCCCCTCCTGCTTTGTCCAAAAACTCATTCTCAATATAGGCCATCTTAAATTAAGCAGAAAGGTATAACAAGGTACAGTCAAAGTGTCATCCTGGATGCCAACTAGGCTGACACAGCACCTTGACCTGTGTTATGCTCTGATCTCACAAACTAAACAGGTTTAGGCATGGTCCATAGGTGAATGGGAGACCTCTAGAAAAAAATCCAGGAAGTGCCTGGTGATTCAGATGGTGCACAGCATTACTGTGCCAGCATGGTGTTAAGGGGTGCTCTACTGTTAGTATTGCCATCTTTTAGGTGAGACATAAGTGATCACTGGACTTTGATTTTCTCTAGAATAGCCCTTAGAGCCCACAGCATTTTTGTAAAGTTAGGGATTTTAACGCTGGTGTCCTGGCTTCATTCCAACTGGGGTAATTACATTCTACCTCCTTAAATTCCCCTGACAATTTTATTTGTATATGTTGCTGAAAAATGCCTTCTGTGTCAGTCTCCAGAAGTGGGCAAAGCAATCCTTACACATAGAGCTTCTTTGGCATGGAACCAGACAGGTGCCTGTCTGGATTGGAGCCAGTGGGTCAGATCCTCAGATGATGTAAAATAACATAGCTCCAATGAAGTCAGTGGGTCTATGCTGATTTACATCAGCTGTTGATCTGGCCCAACAGTCTTTAACTGGTTAAACTTCTTATACTTTATGGAAACTGTGATTACACACCTACCTCTGTGTGCAAAAGTAACTGCAAGCTCACATATGTGTCAACTCATGGATACACACTGACTGTATGGACATACAGCTTACGGAAATTTTACAGGCAGCAGAACTTGTGATAATGGGAGGGAATCCATTGTCTGATTAGAAGGTTATATACACAGAAGGAGGAGAAGTTGCAAAGGGACAGGGGCCTCTACAGAGAGGGTACAACTAACTCCTCATTAACTGCTTTTCTTGAATTAGTTTTGATATAATATGCCTGAATTTGAGCAATCTGATTCTCACAGAAATGAGAGGCTGACATCACCATTTTGAGCCAGACATAGTCTAGGCAGGTGCTGTGAAAGCTTCTTTAAAAGCTCTCAGAAGTGCTTCACTTTTGACCTGCAGCCCCCATTCTGTTCTGTTCCCAGACTCTCCACACAGGACTGCCAATGCACCTCAATGCTGACTTGTAGCCCCCTGAAATTCCAGTCCTGGGATCCCCACACAGCTCTGCCAATGCACCTCTCACTCCTACTATTCTACAATACACAGTTGTTTATTCACTACCTGCTGTTTCAGTTCTGCTCAACTGCTCCGTTGAACTGTGACTGGTTCTACCCAGTGCTAATCCATCCCATGCAAAATCCACCTCAAAATTTTCCCATGTAACAGGGGCACAGGCGACATTTTGAACAACTCTGCTTCCAACGTCTCCATGTTCTTAACAGATTGTTAATTTTGCACATTTCTAAACCCAAATTGGCCTTGCTCCCTGCTCAGCCCTTATATGCCTGGATGTGCTTGGTATGGGGCTGCTGAAAGGAAGAAGTTAAAATCAGTTTAATCAAAAGTTTTCATCAGATATGGTTCTGCTGCTGGAATGGCCTGGAAGCATCTGTTAATAAAAGGCAATAAATAAATAAATAGCTCAAATAAAACCCCCAAGCCCTCTCAGGTTGAGATTTTTTTCCCCATCCAGCTGCACCCAAAATAAGAGAGCTATCAAAGAAAGCTCCCCCATTAGCCAGCAATTCAGAGCAACTTCAATCAGCCAGCTCTGCTGGAGCCTGCAGGAATCTTTCCCCGGCAGCCTCCTACATGCTGCACTTGAGTGCTCTGTCAGAGCCACATGAAACCTGCCTGCGATCAATCCCTGGGACTCCTTTGCTGCAGTGAGGTGAGGGGGCTGGCGTTACTGACCAGGAACCACCAACTTAAAAAGAAAGGGACAGAGAGCCACAGAGGGTGGAATCTGGATTTGAGCGATTAAGCAACAAGCTCTTTCAGTGAAGAGTTCCCTAACTTGTTGTCTGATTTGCAAGTAGGTGTTTTTCCCTGATCCCAACTAGGACCACAGCAATATTTGAATGGGCGCCCAAGGGTCTGGTTTTCTTGAATATAAAAAGATGTTTTCCTCTGAGGCTCCTGAACACAGACAAACTCTGTGGTTCTCCTTGGCTCTCCAATTATCAGACACTCTCTCTGACATTTTGCTGGTTTTGCCTCTTGTCACCACAAACAAGCCACAGGATGGGCAAAGCATTTGTGGTAGGGAGTGTTGACATTCCCCCCCTACATAACTGATGTGGTTTCTTCCAAAGCTCACCCCCTTGTCCCTGACCACATCTGTTTGTGTTTGGCAGGAGGGGACCACCCTAACTGTCTGCTGCTACCATGGTTGGTTGGGCAGGTGGCTGCTTCTTCATCTCTCCTTCCACAGCTGGCACAAACCCTTCACCTTCCTCATAGTTTACAGCTGGAGAAGGATTTAAACAAACATGATTCTTTATTTCATATGCAGAGTCTTAAAAACAAGGGGCACTTGGGATGCCTGGGACTTTGGAAGTCTTGAGTAAGGCTTATTACTCCACACCAGGCCCAGTCTCCCACACGTTGGCAGTGAGACTGGATGGGTCCACACTTACACACTGTATCCAAATGCATCCAAACATTGCAAGAGTTTGGATCTGAATCTAATCTATGGGTTGGGCCAATCCATCCATTCTAGGTATTTTTAAGGTACCTTTCTCCATTAGGTCTACACACAAAACAACTACTAGAGAGTAACCTAACCACCCAAAAGGGGCTTAGCTCTCTGTCTCTCTCCATCTTCCAGATGCATTTATTTCCTCCTCTGGTACAGTCTTCTGGTAATGGCATCTCCTCCCATGCAGTTCCAGGGGAAGGAGGAGAAGGAGAAGTGGGTCTTGCATTTAGACTTTAATACAGTCAGGATCAGGGTCTGTCTGTTCTCCACTGGTGAACTGTCTCATAACCAGGAATCCTGCCACCGCAAATGCCTGAGACTCTTATCCTAGATCTGTCCAGCAGCTGTTTCCCCTGAGGAATGTAGCTGTGGGTAATGGATAGATCAGACAGCCCAGCTGTACTCTGTTAACGCCCTGCAGAGTATGACTAGAACTTTGAATTCATTCTAGAAATGACCGCGGAACCAGTGGAAGTCACAGGCTTAGCATAATGATGTGTTCTCTTGGCCTTTCTTTCTTAGTAGGTGGGCTGCTGCATTCTATCTAAGTTGTTCTTTCCATGTGGTGTTTATGTTCAGTCCCAGCTAGACTGAGCTGCAGCAGTTTAGCCTCGGGGTGATGAAGGCTGGAGCACAGTACCTCTCCTTATCTGAGGGAAGGGGCACAGTCTGAAGGCTAGTAGAAGATGGTAGAATTTGTTCCTCTCCACTCTTCTACACTGCGTGATTGGGAACCACGAGGAGTCCCGAATTACACTCGGGCTTTGTCCTGTTTGGTGATCAGCATTCGGATGCCCTCAGCTGACCATGAGATCTGTGGTTGGCAAGTCTCTCACAGTGTTTCTCTCTTCCTGTCATCAACACTTCTGTCTTCCCTGGCTTTGGTTTGAACCAGCTGCTCTTCCTCAATCTGTTTGTTTCCTCCAGGCACTGGAACATCTTGGTGATGACGGCAGAGGCTGCATCAGTGGAGAGGGATATACAAACCTGAGTGCTGTCAGTGTATTACTGACATAGTAGCGCATCGTGTCTTGCATTCTCTCTCCAAGCGCTCTCATTTATGTGTATACATGTTGAGGAGGAAAGGTGACTGTCTTGACCTTGTGATCTGTCCAGTAGGCATAAGTAGAGGCATTAGAGTGCTGTTCCATCCACTCCTGCTAGGTCCTTTAGGCCAGCCAGCAGCACACTTTTATCAACCGTACCAAAGGCTACTAAGAGATCAAGCAGTATTACTGTGGCCATTTGACCTCTGTCCAACCCCAAAAGCAGGTCAACCATCAGGGTCAGAAGAGCCATGTCTCCACCCTGTCCTTGTCTGCAGCCTGACTGTGAGGGGACCACACAATGGAGGAGGTTAGGTGCTGTTGGAGTTTGCTCACTACCATTTTCTTCATTACTTTGCTCCAGAAGGGCAGGATGAAAATGGGGCAGTAGTTTGTAAGGAGCACAGAGCCAGCTGGCACAGCCCCAAACTGGGCAAAGATAGCTCACGAAGTGACAGGGCCAAGTCAGGAAGATTTGTTGTTTCAGCACCTCTCTCAGGAATCCTCTGCTAGGGTTTATAGGGAGGCTTAAATCTGCCCTCACCCAGCACAATTGCCATGGGTGGATTGCTATCTGCTTTCCCCTGGGCTGAACCCCACTTTAGAGGCAGCTGCCTATAGGCTGGTAGGATGTTCCACCCACCAGGGACAGGAAGGAAATACCATACCCAAGTTCTTTTTAAGGCCCCTTCCTCACAGCAGTGCTTATCATTTACAACAGCAGCCAGAAACAAAGCAAAATAAAACAACTTAACTGAAACGCATGCTGCTGGGTGATCTTGGTATGCGGCCCTCACTTACCACGTCTTGGGTTCAAATCCCTGATACACTTCATAATGGATTAAATTCTATGAAAATGCTAATCAGTACCCCCGGTTGCTTTCCCTACCTCAACCAGCCAGGGGAAAACACCACCTCCTCCCATGGGAGTCCGGACCCAGCTTCCTTATATAACCCGCCCAGCCATGTGATTGGCTTAACCCTTTTCAGGCTGCTGCCTTCACTTTGTCACACAGCCCTTGTGGATAGAAGGATGTGGCTAGAGAGTACTAAAAACAAAGCAGTAAGGGAACAGAAATGGAGAAAGGGAGAGAAGCAAGAACTGTAGGAAAGAGGGAGACACCGAGAATGCATATAAGAAATACATTCTAAAGAAGTTCTTTTCCTCCTTGCCAGCAGCCTCATTCCTCAGCTTGCAATAGATGCTTCATCTTTTCAGAGGAGTCCAATGAATAAGAAAAGATTATAAAGTAATTTCTCTGCTGCTAAAATGGCACAAAGTAGATTTCCACCCCCTACATCTCTCATTGTCTGTGGGATTTTCAAGGTCTTGTAGCCGTGGTAATAATTATACTAACAACGCCTTGCTGGTGCCTTTCACTTGGCATGCATGTGTATGTCTATCAAGGGAATATTTCCATGCTTGAACATTCATTTACACGCATCAGTCTGTTCTGCTCGGAGTGCCCATTTGTGCCTGGGCCTTTCAGAGTATATAGTTATCTGACTTGGGTATATAACTCATGGAGGACGGGTGAGGTCCTAGAAGACACGAGAAGGGCAAACATAGTACCTATCATTAAAAAAGGGAACAAAGAGGACCTGGGGAATTATAGACTACTCAGCCTAACTTCGATTCCTGGAAAGATACTGGAACAAATTATTAAGCAGTTAGTTTGTAAGCATCTAGAGGATAATAGGGTTATAAGCAATAGCTAGAAAGGCTTTGTCAAGAACAAAATCATGCCAAACCAATCTAATTTCCTTCTGCGACAGGGTTACTGCTCTAGTGGATGGGGGGGGAAGCAGTAGGTGTCATATATCTTGATTGTAGTAAGGCTTTTGATGCAGTCCCACATGACAGTCTCATAAGACAGCTGGGGAAACATGGTCTAGATTAAATTACTATAAAGTGGGTGCACAACTGGTTGAAAGACCATACTCAAAGAGTAGTTATCAATGGTTCACTGTCAAAATAGGAGGGCTTATCTAGTGGGGTCCCACAGGGGTTAGTCCTGGGTTCGGGACTAGTCAATATTTTCACTAATGATTTGGATAATAGAGTGGAGCATATGCTTATAAAATTTTCAGGTGACACCAAGCTGGGAGGGGTTGCAGGCACTTTGGAGGACAGGATTAGAATTCAAAATGATCTTGACAAGTTGGAGAATTGGTCTGAAATCAACAAGCTTAAATTTAATAAAGACGAGTGCAAAGTATTTCACTTAGGAAGGGAAAATCAAATGCCAAACTACAAAATGGGCAATAACGGGCTAGCTGGTATTATGGCTGAAAAGAATCTGGGGATTATAGTTGATCACAGATTGAACATGAGTCAATGTGATGCAGTTGTGAAAAAAAGGCTAATATTTTTGGGCTATATTAACAAAAGTGTTGTATATTAGACACAGGAGGTAATTGTCCCACTCTACTCGGCACTGGTGAGACCTCAGCAGGAGTACCGGGTCCAATTCTGGGCCCATAATTTAGGAAAGATGTGGATAAACTAGAAAGAGACCAGAGGATAGCAGCAAAAATGATAAATGGTTTAGAAAACCTGACCCTAAAGGAAAGGTTAAACAAACTGGGCATGTTTAGTTTTGGAAAAAAAGAAGGTTGACTGGGGATCTTATTGTAGTCTTTAAATGTGTTAAGGGTTGTTATAAAGAGGACTGTGATAAATTGTTCTCTGTGACCTCTGAAGCTAGGACAAGAAGTAATGGTCTTAACTAACCTAAATCGCCTGTATTGCAGATTATTAGGAAAAAGCTTTCTTTCTAACTGGTAGAGTAGTTAAACTCTGGAATAGGCTTCCAAAGCAAGCTAGGGAATCCCTGTCATTGGAGATTTTTAAGAACATGTAAGACAAACACTTGTTAGGGATGGTCTAGGTTTCCTTGGTCCTGCCTTAGCGCAGAGAGGTGGACTAGATGGCTTCTCAAGGTCCATTCCAGCCCTACATGTCTATGATAATTGGACTATTTCAAATCTGCAACAGCCGCCAGTTTATGCTCATGTATGGATGGTTGGAGATTCTCTCTCTCTCTCTTATATATATATATATATCTCGGTATCATTTGTATTGTTTTACCTGCATTCAAATGATCCTAGAAGAGATGTATATAGAGATGTATTAGGCCTGGCTTACAAGCAATTTTTGTACAAGTGTAATTACATTGGCCAGAGGTGTGATTCCCCCCGCCCCCCAAATAGTTACACTGGTACAACCCCTAGTATGGACACAATTACACTGGCATAAAGGTGCCTTGTGCTAGTATAGCTTAGTTCTCTTCCTCTATGGGAATAGCTATATTGGTATAACTGCATCCACACTAGTGAAGTTGTACTGCTTGAATTATACTTAGGCCATTACAGCTGTATGACTGGTGTGTATAAACTGTCAGGATTGGGTTTTTTTGTTCTGTGTTTGTATAGTGTGTAGCACAACAGGGTCTTGGTCTGTGGCTGGGGCTCCTAGGTGCTACTGCAATAACCACAACAATACACTATAAAGTTTTTCTGGCATAGCTATGTCAGCACCATGAAAAAAAAAATCATGCCCCTAATTTATATAGCCAGTTCATCTCCTTCCCCCATGTAGACACAGATTATAATGGCAAAAGAGTCTTATTGCTGGTATAGTTTCTATTGTGCTGGGAGGGGGTTCACATATACCGGCAAAGGAGTCTCCCCGACGGGCTTGATTGATGTTTCTCTACGTGTGTGTGTGTGTGTGTCTGTCTATCTCCTGGTAAAGCATTGGTAGCCCTTACTGAGCTTGAGTATGAATGATGGGAGATGCTTCTAAAAGTTCTGGTTAGCTGTTTTGTTCCTCTGCAGCAACTTTAATCCTGTGAACTCAAAAGCACTTTACAAATATTAAGCAATTAAGCCTCACAAGCCACCATCAACCAGCATGAGGCAAGTCTTAGAATTCGTCTTAGAATTTTTCATTGCAAATAACTTATATGAATAATGTATCCCTGTATACCGCTCACAAATTATCTGTGAGCAGGCTCTGGATTTTGCCATTTAAACTTCTTTGATGAACATTTAATCTGAACAAATTTCAGCATAGTCGATGTTCACAAAACTGTTCGCTTCAGCTCTTTGTGGCATGTGATTGCTGACCTAAGTCACGTGACAGTGCTTTTGCTCCCTGGTGGGAGGACTGAAGCCTTGCTATACAGGAGAATAGTGAATAATGAATAGACAGTATTTGTTCACACATGAATACCCTAGTTTGCAGACATGAATCTGGGTATTTGTACAAAGAGCAGTCTTGCTCCAATGTTAGTGGAAACAAAACCTCATTCACATGAATGCTGCGGACAGTGAATATAAGGAACACGGTGGAAGCACCCAGCTGTTCAGAGTGTTTACAAATGTACTCGGACATTGTTCTGTAATATTTCCCCAGCTCTAGTATGTCTCATTATCCCCATTTTACAGATGGGGCAATTGATTTATATCAAGATGAAGTGAGTTGCCCAGGTCACAGAGTGTCCCAGAATCTACTTTATTACCAGACCTGTGATTTAATCATTAGACCATGCTTCTTCTTCACAGTCTCTTGAGCTGAAAGGTCAGATGCATATCCTCTTCAAAACCGAGCTAGAAATCTGCAGAAGAACCAGTTCTCTCAAGAGATTTCTTGCTTCTGGTTAGAAAGAAATAGCTCAAGCATAGCCTATTTCCTGGTACTTTGCCACTTCTGCTTCCGGTCACATCTGGAATCGGAACATGTGTAGGCATGTAAAATGGAATAATAATTATTATAGATGATAACCCAACATTTTAAACCCCCCTGAAAACTTTGCAGTTCAAATGCATTTCTACAGCTGGGGCCATGGTCTGGGTGAGTTCTTATTCCCATATCAGTTCCCCATCTCTAAAATATGGAGCCCATTGCTGGCTGGATTAACTAATAGCAATCCATGGAAAGAAAAACAGTTCTCTCCTCAACTGTGATGTGATGTCAGATTCATGAACAACAAGGTCAACTCAGCCAAAAATGGAATTTTATCCTGTCCGCATCTAGAGCGCACAGATAAAAGCTGCACAGACTCCTGTGCTCTCACTGAAAATGAGGGAGAGGGCTGGCAGAACAGAGCTAATTAGCACCATCTCAGTCAGAAGAAAGCAGAGCCATTTTCTTTTAATCTGCCTCCACCTTTAAAGCCATTAAATCATCTCCTCTCTCAATCCATCATTAAATCCATCCACCCTCCTCGAAATCCTTCTCATTCAGAACCGGTCATTTTCTTTAAATTAATACACCAAACCTCCCCACTGCTACAGGAAACAGCTTTGTTTGTGGGCAGAGCCCTCCCTGCAGAACACACAAAGGCAGTGGCAGTCTACTACATACAGTGTGGTCCAGCCTTAGTACTGCATCCTTTGCAACAGCGGTATTCCAAGGCACCTTGGACGAACTGGAGACACCAGACCTCTGTTTAATTCCTTACCCTAGAAAAGTCACACAAGCAGCACTAAGGACACATGGACATTCTTTCATGTTGCTTTATTCTAGTTGCAAAGAGCACTAGACAAATGCAAAGGAAATCACAAGCCTTTTCTCGGAAGCCTGCTTTTGCAGATCTTTCGGAGTTGGTTCCAACTGAAAAAAATGCTTCTTCTTGGACAGAAAACTCAGACAGATCTCTGATTTCACTTGGCATGAAAAGAGACCAACAGGAGAGTATAGGATGCTGCAAGAGAAGACAGCTCTCCTTGCCATATTGTAGAGCCCCCACTGGATGCTTTGCCTGCTGCACATCCCTTCTTTTGCCCCCTTAGGGTCACTTTCTCTCTTACTTGTGCTGAGAGATGTAAGTCACACATCCCAAGTATCAGGGGGTAGCCGTGTTAGTCTGTATCTACAAAAACAACAAGGAGTCTGGTGGCACCTTAAAGACTAACAGATTTATTTGGGCATAAGCTTTCGTGAGTAAAAACCTCACTTCTTCGGATGCAAAGGCAATGAGCCTGGGGATGTAGGTGTGCCATGCAATCAAATATTACTTTCTTGAGTACCAGCATTCTGACATCTCACACCTCCAAGTTTCCCCCCACTGCTATCCCAGACTTCCAGGGTAACTGGTTCAAGAAGTGAAAAACCTGAGCCAAATTCTCTGAAGGCGGAGGCTTCAAAACAAATTAATTGTTGGGTTCGCTCTAGAGTTACTAATACATGTAAGCCTCGGACTCCTAAGGATTCCAGTTTAGCAGAAACCTAAAACATCTCATCAGATTTGTTTTAAAAATATAAAACAAAGGTTGCTGTCAAGCCCTGAAAAGATATAAAATACACACTTAAAGGCCTGAACCTGCATCACTGAAGTCAACAGGAGCTGTGTGTTAGCTGCACTGGTAGCAGGATTGGGCCCATTAGGACCTATTTTCTTTAATGCCCTCATCCTTTGTCATTTTAGGAACCACCAGAGGTGAAGTTGCTAATAGGCTCAATCCTGCAAGCTACAGAGCACGGTGGCCTGATCCAGCAACCCCTGCAAGCACATGCTTAATTGTAAAAATGGGAGTAGTCCTATACTGAGTTTAATGAGACTACTCATGTGCTTCAAGTTCGACACGTGCTTACGTGCTTTGCTGGGTCAGTCAGAGAGCTTTGCAGCTTGCATGATCAAGCCCCTAATTGACATTCACGGTTTCCCAATCCATTCACTGCTCCTTAGTCATTCATTTTGACTCCTAGGCAAAGACATTTAGCTGAAAACTCCTGGAGGATGGGTGAGGTCCTAAAAGACTAGAGAAGGGCACACATAGTACCTGTTTTTAAAAAATGTGAACGAAGAGGACCCAGGGACTTATAGACCAATCAGCCTAACTTCGATACCTGAAAAAGATACTGGAACATGTTGTTAAACAATCCATTAGCAAGCACCTAGAGGATAATAGGGTTATCAGGAATAGCCAGGATAGATTTATCAAGAACAAATCATGCCAAACCAAACTAATTTCCTCCTTTGACAGGGTTACTGGCCTAGTGGATGGGGGAGCCGATGGAAGCAGTAGATGTGGTATATCTTGATTTTAATTAGGCTTTTGACATAGCCTCACATCACATTCTCATAAGCAAACTGGGGAAACATTGTCTAGATTAAATTACTATAAACTGGGTGCACAAGTGGTTGAAAGAGCTTACTCAAAATAAGTAGTAATCAATGGTTCACTGTCAAACTGGGAGGGTGTATCTAGTGGGGTCCCACAAGGGTCAGTCCTGGGTTCAGCACTAGTCAATATTTTCATTAAATTACTTGGATAATGGAGTGGAGAGTATGCTTATAAAATCTGCAGATGATGACACCAAGGTGGGTGGGGTTGCAGGCACTTTGGAGGACAAGATTAGAATTCAAAATAACAGTGACAAATTCGAGAATTGGTCTGAATTCCACAAGATGACATTCAATAAAGATAAGTACAAAGTATTTCATTTGGAAAAGAAAACGCTACAAAGTAGGGAATAACTGGCAAAGTGCTGCTGAAAAGGATGTGGGGATTATAGTGAATCACAAATTGAATGAATCAACAATGATGTGAAAAAGGCTATCATCCTAATGTTGTTAAGAGTAGTGGCGTATGTAAGACATGGGAGGTAATTGTCCTGCTCTACTTGGCACTAGTGAGGCCTCAGCTGGAGTACGGTGTCCAAGTTTTGCACATGCTTTAGGAATGATGTGGACAAATTGTGAAGAGTCCAGAGGAGAGCAACAAAAACAATAAAAGTGTTAGGAAACCTGAGCCATCAGGAAGGTTAAACAAACTGGGCATAATTTAGTCTTGAGAAAAGATGACAGAGGATGGGGGGAGACAAATAACAGTCTTCAAAGTAGGCTAAGGGCTGATATAAAGAGGACTGATCAATTGTTCTCCATGTCCACTGAAGGTAGGACAAGATGTAATGGGCTTAATCTGCAGCAAGGTTAGATATTAGGGAAAAAAAACTTTCTAACTAAGCAGGTAGTTAAACTCTGGAACAGGATTCCAAGGGAGGTCATGGAATCACCATTGTTGGAGGTTTTAAAAACAGATTGGACAAACACCTGTCAGGGATGGTCTATGTATATTTGGTCCTGCCACAGCACAGGGGGCTGTACCAGATGACTTCTCGAGGTCCCTTCCAGTCTCTACATTTCTATGATTCTATGTGCAGGTGGGATTTTTAAAAGCACTCAGCAGTGGTTTAACTATCAGCCCATTGATGTCAATCACCCAATATATGCACCATTTTTCAGTTTGAAAATGGTATTTCTCTCTCATTCTAAATGCAGTAAAGCCTCTGGGCCTTTGACCCAGGGTCCTAACCTGAATCACAAGTTTCTCAGCTAGGGCTGAGGTAACCAGTTTGTATGAAAAACTGACTCCAACCTGCCCCTAGAACTTGATCTCAATTGTTTCTGAGGTTCAAAGGAAACTCTAATTACATTTTTCTTCATTAGTTTTCATTCCCCTGCTTCTCTGCAAATCCCATGGCTGGCTGAGGCTGGAAGTGCTGAAATGTCTTGGGAAGCAAAGATGGGCATGAGCTTTGAATTTCAGATCTAGATCCAATCTCCCCAAGTTCAGTGGTGTTCAGACTCATAAAATTTCTGTCCCATTTTTTGCAGACTCAAAGGGTTGGGAAGGTTTGGGGAAGCATCAGCTGTGGGTACCTATCTGAATGGATTGTCCTGAGATTGGCTAATCACTACTTCCAGTCTTGGAGGACTAGGTGAGGCCCTTCAGAAAGGGCCAAAATAGAGTCTCCTGTGCACATATACAAAGATATGCAGTAGCTCAAACAGAAATTATGGGATTGATGCAGAAAATACTGGGTGTGGTTCTCAGGCCTGTGATATGCAGGACTCAGCAGGTCAGACTAGATGATCATAAAGGTCTCTTCTGACTCTAAAAACATATGAATCAGAATTCTATTTTCCCCTTTCTCCTCTAATGTAAAGTGTTGTCCTCTGTTCCCAAGTCCCAGTCACTCTCTTCACAGTTCAAGGAAACTGGCCTTTTCCATTGAGAAAATGCAGAGGTCACACTTCTTTGCTCTATGATTTACTACTTTTTTGTTACTTAGACTTATGAGCCTTGAGAAAAGGAAGTGGCTTTCTTCAAAGCTATTCTCACTGACTGGAGAACAACTATTTAGGTGCCTTCCAAGAGTGGTTCCCAGTCCTTTGGGGCAAATGTACCACTTTGAAAACCCAACACCTGCAGCCTAGTGCATGTTGTCTCCCATTCAGATGTATGGAATCATGAGTGTGGACTTTGAGCACCTCAAGTGCTACTGTGAATGAGGAATCACACAACGGAAGAGAAGGAAGGTGTGACAGGGCAATTACATTTAATTATTTTAGGAGATCATTGTATTAAATATAAAAATGTTTACACATTATTGTGGGATTCTATGTAAGATCTCCAGGAGGGAGACATGACTAATGTAACCCTGGGAATTTTATGCACTTCAAAGGATTATTTGAAACAGTGTGAACTTGTAAAGTTAAGTGTAGTGAGTTTCCCAGAAAGTCTAGGGGGAGGTATATGCAAATGTAAGCCATCTGGGTGTGCAAGAACTCAGCCTTTTGAAGCTTCACCCTGGGGAAGGGACCTTTGCTCTGTCCTCATAACAGGTGATTAGCAGACAAAGACTCAAAAACTGTATAAAGGAGTTAGTCACAGATTCATGGAGGTGCTTTTTCCTGAGCCAAGGCATATTATGAACTTGTAACCACAGGAGAAGCTGTTGGTGGGGTTTGAAGGACTGTTCACCTACCAAAGCCCTTGTTGGAGCTGAGGTGATTTCTGATAAGCTTATTAGTATGTGTGCAGGTTTGGTTATTGTATTCATGCATTTTCTGTAATGCTTTTCCCTTAAGAATAAATGTGCTTGCTTAAGAAGAGCTGTGTGGTAACTTATAACTGTGGGCAATTACACTGTTTATAGCCTCTGAGAACAAAGCAAAGCAGGCCTGCTTAGGCAGTCTGGCTTGCTGGACAATTCACAGCAAAGGCAGGGAACTGTGCAGCCTGGGAATACCTCAGTCAGGAAGGAGGGAGGGAGAGAGAGAGATGTGAGTCTCCACCCTAGAGCGGTGATGGCTAGGGAGCCAGAAGCCTGAGAGTGAGTGCCCTTGCTGGGCCACAGAGGGGGAAATACAGGTGCAGTTGCCCTGAAGTGTGACAGCAGGCATAGAGGCTTGTATTTAAAGTAGGGGTCAGGGAATCCACACTACTCATCACGTAAGGAGTCTGTAGGACCAGTTACAAGTGGTTGAGAACATCTACTTCATGAGTTAATGTGAATGATTTATTGATTGGCCATTTCTGTAACCTTCTGAGAACACATATTTGCATATATTTAAGACAAAACACAATTTCAAGCAGTTCTGAACTCACAGTGTGGTAGTAATGGTCACTGCCCCATCAACCACCTTGACCCACCAGATGCAAATAACTTAAATTGTCTTGTCCAAGGGCAAGCAAATGTTGAACTAAGAAAATAGGTCTTGGCCTGCCATACATTTGAGTTTGCTGGCATTCAATGTGCAGTGCAACACACACACACACACACACACACACAGAGGGAGAAAGATCCATGCCATGGACCCCTACTTAGATACCATGGTGATAGGAGCTATAGAAAAAGCACAGATTGATGGACGGAGAGCATCCTGCCCCAGTTGTCAAGAGTTCAAATCTAGGGACTGTCAACAGGGGTATCTCAGATATGGGATAGTGCAGTAAGACCCATCATCTTGAAGGGAAGGGGACAACAGCAAGATCAAACCTCAGTATTCATCTGCTCCATATGAAAGGGGGTCAAATTCTACTCTCATTTACACTCAAAGCAGGGGTTGCATAAGCATAATGGAGAGCAGCAAACTAACTAGGTGTCCAGAGAGCTCAGTATCTCCAGGATCCTGCAGCAATAACTAGAGGCATGGGAGTCATGTTACATGACTCTTCTATTTACATTATGTATTTATTTTATACTGAGGATGCAGTAATCTTCAAAAATCCATCTTCTCAGAAGCTACAAAATACATTTTCCAGTCTTGTTGACCCTGTGGCTTTATGGACTTGCACATTGATATATTATATTGTAATCATATTACATACCTGGATACTGCCTTTCATCAATTTCCCGACACTAGCTGGTTACTATTCACATGAAATGAATACTGATTGGCCAGCATCTACATGCCATGAATTCTGATTGGCTTGTTGCTCAAGAGCATGAAGGTCACTCACTGAATTGTTCTGCGCTTTAGTCAATATTGTCCCATGTGCTCCTGCAGCCCTGTTTTCGGAGAGCACTATCTAATTGAAAACCAAATCCCTGCATCAGAATGCCAACCTTGAGCGCAGCCTGTGTCTCTTCCCTAGAACACAATTCCAGCTTGGAGCCGCTACTACTGCTTCTCAACCTTTTTTAAAGTCCACAAGATCTTATTAAGAGCACTCTACATGGGATAGATGGTAGTGGGAAATGGTGAAGATGGGAGGGTGTGAGCATCATTTATCAAGGAAGCTGGACAAATGCTGCAAAAAAAAAAAAAAAAAAAAAAAAAAAAAAAAAAAAAAA
>NW_020664593.1:7661616-7712087 GCF_002925995.2 Terrapene triunguis | reverse complement strand
AAAAAAAAAAAAAAAAAAAAAAAAAAAAAAAAAAAAAAAAAAAGTTCTACGAATCTTCATTTGAATGTTTAAAAAAAAAAAAAAATCACATTGTGTTTGTGCCCCTTTAGTGGCTGCCTTCCACACATATTCTAATAAGTTTCCTGACAGGAATAATCATGGAAACAGCAAATGTTACAGGCTATTCCAGAAAGCAAATTCCATATTTCTACATGTGAGTTTTTGCACCTGAAACTCAATCGCCAAAAAAACAAGGAGGAGTCTAGTGGCACCTTAAAGACTAACGGATTTATTTGGGCATAAGCTTTCGTGGGTAAAAAACCTCACTTTTTCAGATGCATGGAGTCTGAAGAAGTGAGGTTTTTTACCCATGAAAGCTTATGCCCAAATAAATCCGTTAGTCTTTAAGGTGCCACCGGACTCCTTGTTGTTTTTGTGGATACAGACTAACACGGCTACCCCCTGATACTCAATCGCCAAAGCTGCACTCATCTAATTGGGGCTAAATATAACATCATGTGTCCGGTTGAATACTCAGTGAACTATTCACTAGTCAGTTACACACACAGAATGGTTGGCAGACATTTTTTGACTAATAGTTTCAAATAAAAGAGTCATTTGGTGAAAATCATTGTCTGTTCACAAGCAGAAAAGGAAGTAATGTTTCTAGAACAAACAATTTGCAACAGATGATTCTCCCAATTTCGTTCTTACCAGTAGCGTGGAGATTTAACAATATTGTCTTATTTACTCCACCCCATCCAACCCAGGGTTCTTAGCATTTCACTAGTGACTCTACCATTGGCTAACCTCAGATACAGCCCAGTTCAGAAAATGTAAATCAGATTTACCTTCCTCCTTATTCTATGCTATACTTATTTATGTACTGCTTACCACTGATATTTTGTCCTTTTCTACCCACTTCCATCCAAAAATCCCAAAGGCCTTTACAAACATGTGTGAGTTCAAAATTTCATGATCTCCATGAGAGATGTCAGTGTCATTATCCAATTTAATAGGGGGGGAAACTGAGGCACAGAAAAGTGACATGAACAGCCCAAAGTCACACAGGATGTCAAGGAAAGACCTGGGATTAGAATCTAGGACACCTATGTGGCAGTCTTGTGCCTTAACCACCTCAAGACTATTCTTTGTGCCCCTTCCAGATGAAGGATTCAGATGGGAGTGGTATATTGAGTACAGTATAGCGAGCACTTCAGTTTGGAGGCACCTAAACAGTAGACATTTAAGGGGACACCACCACATCAGTGAACAGCCTCATAAAGAGGGTCACTTGCAAAATGGCCCTTAATTAACAAGTATGTGTGCAGTTAAGGAGCATGATAGGGCCCTTCCTAAATTCCAAACCTCATACCACTGCTCCGCATTCCCTGGTTGGCAGCTTTATTTATGCCAACCTTTCCCTAGTGAGGAAGGCAGCTGTGTTCCACAAAGTGCCACAACTCAGTCTTTTCCAGCTATGGTTGAAAGAGGGAAAGGGTTACAGAGAAGAAACTTAACCATTTTCTTCAATTTTCACTTTGAGGGGGTAAAAATAGTGAGCTGGAAAATCCAGATGATCTCATAATTGGTTATTGATGAGTGCCAAGGGCAGTGGTGACTGTTTGCACTGATAGAAAAATCTCTCATCGTGCGTGATGCTGGCATTGATCTGCTTTAGCAATATAAAGCAACATCCTTCCTGCCCAGACTCAGGAGAACGGAGGCAATTACCCAGCAAACACAAGGCAGGAAAGCAACGGATCTGCCTGGCTGAGGGAGCAGAATGCTTGCTTTTGTTGTTGTAGCCGATACATTGCCAGTTGAAATTTTATCTATAGGAACCTCAGCCAGCCAGTAGGTTTCGCTTTAAATCAAATGCTTTGTTTATAAGAAGAAAAGAAAAATATCACTCGAATGCCCAACATCAGTGTTGATGAGGCTGGTGAAGCAGTAGAGATCCAAGAACCATCAGGCACTCAATGTCTCAAAACCCCATTCTTCACGCCCTTCTGATGAGCTTAATGGCAGGTGATGGCCTCTTCCCTGGATTTTTAAACCTGTTTCTCTCCCACTCTTTTCCTCCATGACTTCTCTCCTCTCTCTACTTCTGTGCTGTCCATCTGTATCCTCTCTCTTTCTCTATCAGACTTAAGCTCCTCCAGGTAATAGCTTTTATATTTGGCTCTAAAATAAAACAAATTAAAACAGGCGTTCCCTTCCTCTCTGCATTCTCTTTCTCCACTTTCCTTTATATGTTCCATTTCTCTGACTCTCTTCATTCCCTGCATATCATCCCTCTCTCCCCCTCTGTGTTTCATCTCATCTCTCCCTTCCACCTCTCTCTTCCTCCCTGCACTCCATCTTTTTATGCCAGTCCAATTATTGGCTGATTCCACGTTATCTTTTCTCCCTTTTATCTCCCACAGTGACTCAAGCCTTGTCTCGCCCCATTGGTTTCAGTGATGCTGTTGTTTTGGATTTTTAGGTTGTGGATTTTGTTTTTTAAAAATCATCACATCCCTCTTTGCTGTTTAGCTGCCTGTCGCTTCATTTCCCCATCTCTGCCTCCCTGGTCTGGTGCATCATTATCTCCTTTCTCTGTGTTAGCCCATCATTTCCCACTGAGGCTGTTATTATTAAGCATGCCAAGAAATGTATGAACAGTGGCCAGCAAGGTCACTGGGACCCTGCTTCAAAATGATGGGAGTACAAATGGAAAGTGGACGATAGGCGATGGGAAAGGGGAAGCAGTAAGTGGACAGGGAGCAGCGAGACTTCACTGGCCTGGACCATGGAGGGGAAACTGGCAGCTGAGTTGAAAGGGTCCCAAACATCTTGCCCCTCACACAGGCACCTTCATTAAAATCCCCCTGGTAAAGGCCGGCTGCAGCCAGCACGTGAACGATTCCTAGTGATCCAAACTCTGCCTGGTGCAGTTTAGATCAAGTCTCATTTTACAGAAACACGTCTCCCTCAGCCTGCTGACATCTTCAGGCCAGACAGAAATTCCTTTCAATTAAAGAGCTCTTAGGAGAATCCCATTACAGTGACAGAAATCTCAAGCATGGGAGGGGGAGGAATGGCAGCCTTCAGCACTGATAGAGCGGGACAAGGTGTGCCAGTGCCTGACACGGATACAGGGAGAAGCACAGATTCCAAAAATGATTTGGTCTGATCCTGGGTGGGTAAAGGGTCACGGTCCCTGACACCAGAGGGAAGGAGTAAGGGTGTGTGCGCACGTGTGTCACAGTCTCCAGTAGTGGGGGGAAGGAGATGATCACACTTTCTGACACTGTTGGGGTGGGGTCACTGACAGTCTTTAGTACTGATACATAGGGAGAGATGTTTCCATTGTCAACTAGAAGAGGGGGCTGTCCAGTATGAAGGGGATGAGATTTGACACTCTGCAGGAATGAGGGGCATGGTCTTTGATTCCAGTGGGGTATAGTCACACCGAGTGTTGGGCTCAGTCTATCTACCTGATGTGTCTCTCAAGGAGTAATTCTGTTAGAGTCAGTAAAATGGCACCAGTGTGTAAGTGTAATGCTGACAGACCCTGGTCGTCGGTGGGCAGGATTGAACCTGGGGTCTTTGGAACTTAGTGCATGAACCTCTACTGCATGAGCTAAAAGCCAACTGGCTGTTAGCTGAGGCTGTAGAGCAAACTCATTAATCTCTCTCTAAGTGGTCTCAGTGCCACTCGATAGGACAGATCACCACACCCAGGTAGTGTGTGGGTTACATAAGTAGCGTACGTTAGGAAAGACTGAACCTCACCGTATGTCCCTAATGAAGGAAGTCTCTGAACTGGAAATTGAGATGATAGTTTCTGAAAGGATTATACGCCGTCATGCAGAGAGATTGCTATTTCTGACAGGCAGCCTGAGGGGTGGTCTTTCTCTGCCCCCCTCCACCGTGAACTGTTGGGGCTTCTGCTCTGGGCTCTGACCTGGCCTCTGACTTTTGCCCCCGCCCGTCTCCTGCAAGTCCTTTGAGACTGCTACCCCCAGTGCAGCTCTGTTCCCTAAGAGGGATGCTCTTTCAAGGCCCTTTGGGATAGCTCAGTGGTTTGAGCATTGGCCTGCTAAACCCAGGGGTGTGAGTTCAATCTTTGAGGGGGGCACTTTGGGATCTGGGGCAAAATCAGTACTTGGTCCTGCTAGTGAAGGCAGGGGGCTGGACTTGATGACCTTCCAGTTCTAGGAGATTGGTAAATAAATAATATATAGAGATATCCTATGTTTATCAAAATTTTCCCAGGTTTTACAAAAGCTATTAGCGGGGGAGGGGGTAAACCAAGTTTTAACCTGAATTTGGACCTCCCCTATACACGAACATACACATTATGTTAAGAAAAGCCAAACCATTACATTAGGCAGATGTGTTTATGTTAATAATAAATCAGGGTAAGTATGCATGGGAGGCTGTCTAAGTACGGCAATGTAGTGGAAGATACACACACATGCAATGCGTGGGCACAGGTGGACATCAGTGATTGAGTTCTAAAGAAGCACCAGAACTCTCCAGGCCTGGCTCCCCACTCTGGAAGAGGAGATGGCAACTTGGTTACCTGAGCTGCCCATGTTACAGAGCCACCCTCTCTCCTTCAGTAAAGAGGAGCCAGCCCAGAAGTACTCTTACTTCTTTCTAGGTGTTGCTTTTATTCTAGTCTCCCTCCCCACCCCCATTATTTACCCAGAAAACTGTGAAGTAAATTTTTGTATTAATTGTCAGCCTTTTTTTAGTTTTTGTAATAAACACTGATAAGTTCCCAGGAAATTTTAAACTAAACAAACCCCCCAAAACAAAGGACCTTGATGGTTTTATTCCCACCCTGGTTAAAGATCAGATGCTTTAGTTTGCATGGATCTTGCAGTACCCAGCTGGGAAATTAAAGACACCCTAAGGGTTCATTTTTCATACTCCCAGGCAGAAGACCTCATTAGCAAGCAGTAAAGGGTGCAATATCTCTTAGTTACTTTCAGGAGAAAGCCCCAAAGGGGACAATGTGGTTTTATAAAAACCACAAACTTCAGCAAGCTTGTAAAGGTAAAGTGAAGTTTCACTTTAAAATTTCCTTCAATCACTGAACAGAAAATTGCTCAGTTAATGTCACCCAAACAACATTAATTCTGGCCCCTGTCCTACTGACTTACTATGCTAATCTCCTCTGGCATCTTGCACATAAAACAGGCATACTTTGATTAATAAGCTTTTGACCAGGACTTTAAGGTGATATGTCCAATCCATTTTATTCACCTGAGTTGAGGAGCTCTGGAGACTTCAGCAATGGTCAGAGAAAAAGAAAGAAAGAAAGAATGAAAAAAAAAAAAAAAATCAAGCAACTATGTTGATTTGGGTCTGTTTATACATTCCTGTGTGAATTCTCCACCATCACACTCACTTCCAACATAAGATACCTAATGTTTGGTCTGGCCATTTGGTTTGTTGCCCTGATAGCATAGCTATGTGCCTATATTAAGCTTAAGATTTTGACCACACTTCTATACTGAAAGCTCTGTACACTTTTAGAAAACTATCTTGAATAATTGTTCTCAATGGGGTTCCTTTCTGCAACCACAAAACCCTGTGTTTTTTCCAGTGACCGTGCATGGATTTAAAGAAGGTAGGTTTGCTTTGCCATAGTGATGTAAAGACAGAGACAATTGGTATGCGATAAGACTATCCCCTCAACTAGTTAGATCATTTCTCAGTTGCACAGTCCCTTATGCAATGAAGATGTACCTTGGCTGAGGATGGGGTTCTCTCTTGGTTTGAGGGTGTTCTTGTTCTCTGGGTGGTGAAACAGAGCTAAGCTTGGCTGGTGGACCCAGATTTATTATTTTTTTTAATTTTTATTTAAGCCTAATCTTCACTTTTGAACATTTGGGAAATATTTAAAACATTCTCTTCAGGATTTATAGATTGTGGCACAGACCATTCTTTGTGTGCATGTACGAAGAGCCAACAACAGGAGAGACAACATGGGAGAGTGGGGGAGGGAGAAGCAGCACGTGATTAAAGTAACAAGCACAAGAGCTGCCAAGCCATTATTCTAGCTGTGCACCTTGCCAGGCCAGATGCTCATCCCATCAATTCGGTTCCCTACCTGACGCTCCACACATTATGGCCACAGCATCAGAGCCACAAGAGCTTTGTAAAGTGTGCAACGGCCTTTTGGGCTCTGTAAGCTACGTGGAGTCTATTGTAGTAAGTAAATAATGATGGTCTCCCAAGCCCCTAAATAAATAAATCAGTCAAAAAAGTGCTTATCAAGCGTGTCAGATTAAAACAAAGCTGGAGTTTGTAGACCAAATTCTTTTGGTGGTATAAGGCTAAAAATAACATTAGAAAAATATACTAGAAGTGAAGCCCAGCTCAGTTTTTGACCCAGCACATCTTCCAAACCCTTTGTCCAGCTTACTCCACAGTAACGAAACTGTACTCTGACCTTAGACAAGGAATGTGATGTTTAAGGCATTTTTGGCAATGTTAGGTCTGTGTGTAGGTGTGAGGGGGAAAAAAAAATAAATCAGGCTTATAATGAGGAAGCCAGCTTTAATCTTCGCTGTCTAGATACTAATGGCTCAGTATAATGCACCATGAAAATATCGGAGTCGGATGTGTCTCATCCTATACAACATATATTCCACTAGAGCCAAACCTACATCACATTTAACTATGTCTGACCCCATTCCTTAGCAGAGGTCAGGCCTATATCTTAGGAAGCATATACTGTAGTCAGAAGCACTGATTCATTGCTTAAGGAACTCACAGTGGGGTGATATGCATTTCCTAAAGTGCTTACAAGTCACCCTGCAGTGGAAGGAACACCACGCTGCTCACAATACTTGTGGAAGCCAGCAGTAACAAAATAATTCTGCATTCCCATGTCCCAAAAGACATTAACTCTCATGCAGACCAACTTATGAATGCAAATGGAGCTTCTAGGCCAAAAATAAATAAATAAAGTCTGTGAATGATGACAAGCCATAAAAAAGTTAGGAAAATGTCCAAGAAGTGAGATCACTTCATTATTGTTGGACTTAAATACCTTGTGAGTCTGAAATGTTCCAGAACAATTCTCATCTGATACAAATTCACACGTGATTTTTCAAGCAGACCATTTTTGGATCGGCCAGATTAGGGGACATGTTAAAATTGGGTTTATAATGAAAGACATGTGTCAACCTTAACTATGAACTAGACAAGTCTCTCTCCAAAATGCATGGCTCACTTTACCTTTTGTTAATAACGGTGCACACAATTGATTTTGACTCCAATGTGAAGGTCAGCGAAACAAAATACCACATGTACACAAACGTGTACACACAGACAAGAGCATGCACATATGTGCACATGAACACATATACAAAACTTGATTCACCAATAAAAGTGGTGAGTTCACTGGGCTGTTATTTCTGTAAATTTTTGGATGACTGTGGATTGAATTGAGATATGGCTGCGAAGCTGGAAATCATGTCATCCAAAAATTCCAGCAGCAAAGTGTTCTAGTGGCTAGTTGAAAACTTCTTTGTAAGGCAGATGATTGCAGGAGGACAGAGAGCAGAAGCAGCGAGAATGAGGACATGACTGCAGCAGCAAACGAAATAGTGTCTGGTAGGGCTAGGCACTATTGTTCACAACAAATAATCTGAATCTCTCTCTCTCTCTCTCTCTCTCTCTCTCACACACACACACACACACACACACACACACGCTTGTTAAATATGAATAATGGCATGAGTGGCATGCAGCAATAGCAACCAATGGCCCACCATTTGTAAAAGAGTATTTTGATTTTAAAAAACCAAAATATAGAACAAGTGTAACAAATCAGATGGCAAATCAGGATGGGGGGGAGGAGGGGGGGGGAAAAAGAGACAGAGAGAATAGGATGAAATGAACAAAAAAGGAGAAATTGGGAAGAAAGTGAGAAGGGGGTCTTGGAGGAGTAACTGGTAGTGCTTTATATTCCAGACAAACAGGGAATAAGTGGGGGAAGTAAATGCCTCTGTGATCTCTCAGTTCTAGTAAGAAAAACAAGGAGTTTGGCTCAGTAAGTCACCTAATGCACACCTGGAAAGAAAGTCTCTGCAATCCAGGAAACCAAAGAATCCCCAGAGGCGGTGCACAACTCAGAATTACTGTTTTTCTTTTTAAGGTGGTGGTAAAACTTTATCAGGGTAGGGGAAGCACCAAAGAAAAAGTAAAAGTGAACTACTTCTGCTGAAAGGCTGCATAGGACTGGCCTCAGGTATTGCCAGTGCTGTTGTCTCCAGCTCAAGAAAGGCACAAACCTGGAAGATCAGAGGTTTAGCAAGCTAGGGCTGGCAGAGCTGTGCAGAAGGTGTTTCTGCATCACTCTGCATTGTACTCTGCTCTGTGTCCTGTGATATCAATCTGGACTAGTGGGGGTGGGAGGGCATTGGTGGTGAGTCCAGGAGTGGAATAGCAGGGGGCTGCAGGCTAGAATCAAGGGGTATTGGCTGGGCTGCATGGGTAATCCAGGAGGATGCAAGTCAGGACTAAGGTGCATTGACTAGGGTTGTTTTTTGGTCTGCTCTGGATGTACTGCTCAGATCTTACATATAAATGTTCTTTCTACTGAAGAACACCCAGTTTTGGGGGCTATAGGGATCTCAAGTTCTTCAGCATGAAAATAAAAACCTGTGTCTGCTTCTAAAACATTACTGCACTGATTCCTCCTTGAAATACAAAGCAGCCAGAGAGATGGCAATCTTCGCACACTCATGCCTTATTTTTCATAATTATGCATCTTTAGGGTTTCATAACGACCAATTTAATCACTTTTGCCGTTTAGAGGGCTATAACAGCCAATCACGGTAATGGGCTTGGTATTTGGTAGGAACCATTTAATGCCCAAGAGCCCTTGTTCTAAGCCACTTGATGCCACTTAAGCTTGACAGACAGACTCTTATTAGTGCAAGTTGCAAAACCTCCTAGATGAGGCTCATTTCTTTTAAACAAACTCTATTCACTGATCCCCAAAGTCTCTGACTGAGGAAACCTTCCAGCTTGCACCAGGATATATACAGGTCAGCAGAAGTCAATCAGTGTCAGTCTCCAATGGGTATTCCTTTATTTTTATATCTATCTATCGATATAAAAACACATAAGTTTCTCTTCATATGCCAATTAAAATCCGAGTTTTAGGAAGAACCCATAGAAATACTAGTAGTGCTTCTGTCAGTGCCAAGCCTTCTCTGATCCTGGCCCTTGCTGTAGCCCTATCTGCTCTCAGGACAGGGAACCATGATCTGTGAAACTCAGCTCACTGAGACTGTTGCATACACATATACACAGTCAGTCATATTATGTGCCGTACATTTGGGGAAGGTATACTGCATTCTTCATACCAAACAAAAACTGAATTCCTGCTTTAAATGAAAAACTTGAGGTAGCCTTAACTGTGGAGTTGCAACTAGCAGCTCCATAATCTATACACTCAAAGGCTGAACAGCAATGGCAGCGGTATTGGGAATTTCACCAACACTAAACATCTTGTATTGGATGGATTGCCCTACTAACTCCACGGGACCAGTGAGAACAGGCCTCAAAGTTTGTAAAGCTCCAGCTCAGAACACAATCTTTGTTAACCTTCTTTGTCTTTCCTAGAGAACCGATCAGTCCTTCCTTCCCCCCCCCCCTTTCCCATGACACGAGGAGGGGACATGCAGTGAGATCAAAGGGCTTGTAAATTTAAAAGCAATAAAGGAAACACACCTACATGCAAACAGTCAACCTGTGGAACTCACGGACACAAACACAGACAGACCGAATTAGTACAAATCAAAAGGCCCACAGCTCTAATTCAAGGACTACGGTAAGATCATTCCTAGTAAACAAGCACAGCGTGGGACAAGAAATCAGTGAACCGAAATTGGCGTGTTGGGAATTAGGCCTAACTGGAGGACAAAATAATGAAGGGATGGGCTATTTCACTCGTCACCTCCCCGCCTAGGTTCCTCAAAGAGAGACTTTGGAGGGTGAAAAATTAGCAGTGGTGGAGTGTCAGTATAACAATTGTTAACTGAAAGAAGGGGAAGGAGCAAGCTTCGCCATCATTGCCGCAACCCTCACCATTTCCTGGGACATTGGGATCCACCATAACATTACTGGGCCCTTTTTCCTCTGATCCTGAGAGATATCCTGACAGATTGGGCCAAAACAGGGACTCAGATGACATCACCACCCCCACTGGTTCCACGTGAATCCCAACCACCACCCGGGATGTGGTGTCCCCCCAACGCAAGTGTCCTTTCCGTCCCCAGCAACTTATTTCTTCTCTTTCCTACCCCTCTCCAATAAGAGTCTGGCTTAGTCGGACAAGACTGTGTATTTTACAACATAGCTACAAGCCTGTGACCAGAAAGAGGCAGCTAAAAGCAATGCCCCAAACAGAGCCCAATGCTGGTACAAATTTGCCAGATCTCAGAGTGGCCTGCCTGTATTTTACCTGCAGTGAGGTTTCAAGTGAGAGTCAACACCAGAGAGAAGCTGCATTTTCTAATCGGTCCCGTTTTCTCTCCTTTCTTGTGTGTGTTTGTCCTGTCTGTTAGGGAATGGGATCAGACTTGAACAATAACTCCCCCCGCCCATCTCAACTAGCCTCTTTTCTTTCCCCCCAAAAGGACAGCTACCACCACTTTTAATACCATCTAGAAGATTGCCAGACATGAGGAGGTTTCCTTCTAAAGGCTCTCTACAGCTAAAGGGAAAGGGAAAAAAAGAGACATTGTGACAATGAAAGCCTTGCTTTATTCTTCAAATGCTTTAGCTGCTTTGTCCTTTTCTGTAATAAAAGGTTTAAGAAATGTTTAATGTGTTTGCCATGGTACCAAGCAGGCTGAGGTCTCTGGATACCAAACCCCAAACCTTGTTTAACTCTGTTTAATGTTGGGCAGCTGCAGGGTCATGTTAACGCCTTTGACTCTTTGGGCCCATGTATTCCATCTAAATTTTGTATCTCATGCCCCAACCTGGGGTGGAGCACAAAGGCCAGACCAGTCAGTGGTCCCTGCTCCTCACAGCTGATCTGCACTCAGTCATGCTCCCCACAATTCCTGCTGCTGCACAGTTTGCTCCTGTGACACAGAGAAGTTGAGGGGAGCGCTGACTGAGAGTTCAGAGGAAGTGATCTGTTCCACTCAGTGAATGAAATAATACAGAGAACAACACCGTGCTGTTTTCCCCTTTATATTTTTCAGGTGCCGGAGGGAAAACAAAAGAAAGAAAAGAAAAGAAAAAAAAAAAAAAACAACCCCCCCCACACACACACACACACGTTTTAAAGATGCAGCATTTAAAGAAAAATTTCCAAGCTCCATACTGTTCACTCTCAGACAGGAAGGGGGAGGTTGTTCCATGAGTTAAGATTGAAGATGCAAACCAAACCCCTTGCGAAGGGGAGGAGGGGCAGGGAAAATGAGGGGACAGACAGCAACCCCGTGCCAAATTCAGCCCTACTGTATGTGGGGTCCAAACACAGGGCTGCACCCATTTCCACCAGGCCAGTGTTTGGAGCCTGGAGAAAAGCTCCTTGTTGTGGGAGGCTGACTGGCAGCTGAAGTCTCTACAAGTCATCATCCTGAGCAGCCTCAGGTTTTTCAGCCCTTACAGCTCATCTTTTCACTCTGCGCCTGTCTGCCTTTTAGAAGAGCATCTTTCAAGTTCTGCTTCCCTCATTTCCTCTCCCAGCACATGCCCACCCACGCACCATCCCCCGCCCCGGTGACAGCTGCATGCCAATGTACCAGCCTCCTGTGATCACAGAGCAACAAAGTGTTCGTCACTAGCTCATACTTCAATCAGTTCCTGCTTGCACAGTGATGTAAAGGTGGAGGGCACTCTGTATTACTAATTAGCATGGATGGATGTCTTTTCATCCATAAACCTCAAAGCCTTTTACAACGGTTCGTCTGCATCATTATCACGATTTTACAGAGAGGGAAACTGAGGCAGAGGAAGGCAGTGACTTGCTCAAGGCTCACACAGCGAGTCAGTAGCAGAAACAGACATAAAACCCAGGTCTCCTGATGCCCTACCAAATGGATCACACTTCCTGGGTGAATGAACATACTGAATAAGTGCTATGCCTCATTGTTATAGCATGCTGGACTACAGTTATCCTGATATGTGGATACTGCCACACCATACATTAAATAGAGGCCCCGTTGGGAAGGGGATGGGTGAAACACATAGGATGGGGAGCTTGTGGGTGATAGAGAACATTCCGATTTTCCTCCCTGCAATACAAGAGCATAAATCCATTCTGCCTTCTTCCTTGCCCCTTAGAGACTACTGAGTCCAGCTCAATTATTTCTGAAGCCTGTATCTGTTTGACAAACGTAGCCTCCTGCCAGCATATTTTCCAGCTATCACTGGAGCCAGCAGGCATATGCCAAGCAGCTTCATGACTGGGGTTGGTGCAAGGCGGGGGAGGGGGGGGGGGAGGAGGAGACACGGGGGAAGAGAAGCGAGAGAGATTCCATCTTATTGCATGTGAGAAATGTAAAGCAGTGAGGCTTTAAGGCTGTGTATGAAACTAACACTGTAGCTTCAAGAGAGTGTTCGATGCAGCACACAGCCCAGGACAGCGATGTCATCAGCCTTCACTGGGCCCCATGTAGGAGAAAGCTGTGGAAAGAACCAGTTCCTGCTTCAGTGCAGAGAGAAGTGATCAGGCTCTAAGCAGCAAAATGGGGGGGGGAGGGGAGAGAGACTTCCTTTTAGAAAGTGCCTGGAGAAACTCCTAACTTTTCCTTCTTATTACTGAGGCTCATTTTCCCCTCCCTGCTGCCATGAGAGAGGGAGCAGGCTGCTTGCTGCAAGGAAATGAATGTACATATATGCGCTCTAGAAAAAAAATTGCACCTTTCCATTTTCTTTTTAAGGGAGAACTCTGAAATGTGCTTATGCTGAAAATGTTAAACACTGAGGGTCATGAATTTTCTCTCCTTAATGCACCCATCACATCTTCGCATCTCAGGAGTCGCAAGAACAAGAGCGTTTAAAAACCTGAATAATGAGCCCAGGCCATAAACATGCCGTCACCAGTGGGGATTGTAACATCCAGGTACTGAGAAGACTGAACTCAGGACCTTCAGCCCTAAAAACACAGGCACTGCCACCAGGGCCGGCTCTGGCTTTTTCGCCGCCCCAGGCGGGGGGGGCGGCCGGAGCCCCGGGGGGAGGGCAGCGAGCCCCGGCGGGGGCTCGGCTCTCCCCCCCCCCCGGCGGCCAGAGCGCCGCGCCGCCGCCCCCCTCCAGGTGCCGCCCCAAGCACCAGCTTGGGCTGCTTGGTGCCTGGAGCCGGCCCTGACTGCCACTTGAGTTAAAGGAGTAGCTCCTTTTACTGTGAGTACATCACAGGCTGATATAGTCGCTGAGGTTGGTCACTAGAGGGAGACAAATTACATTCACCTAGCCAGTGTATTATCATTGGTTATATCATCCCCAAGCAACTCTCTGTGGATTAACTGATCACTCTGTTTAATACAGGAGTTCTCAACCTCCAGGAGTCCCATTTGGTGTGCAGGAGCCTGCACAGGGGCAGGCAGATGAAAACCAGACAGGCCTCTCTAGGTTACCAAAAAGAGTGGGGCAATGTGAGGCACGGTGACAGGCAATTATCCTCTTAGTTATCCCAATGCAAATCCACTGATGCCAATGGGTGTGCGAGGGTGGGAACTGAGGAGAATGCGGTGAGGTGCGGTGCATTAAGCGGTCGCTGGGATCCCACTAAGCTGTGGTGTGGTATTTCCTTTCTCTGTCGTTGACAATTATGATCTCTCTCTCTCTTTCACCCTCTGCTTGATTGTTCTGGGATCTTCATAAACTAGTGACTAGAAAAAGCTCAAGTGATGTTCAAGATCAGCCTACAGTTCTATAGCCCTTTTCATCCCAAACTGCTCTACAAAATAGTCGCATTACTACTGGACTGCAGCCACCTCTGAGGGTGGAGGGCAGCAGACCGCACAACAGTGCTAAAGGTGGGACATTATGGCCAGAGAACCTAGGGGAAACATTACTCCTATTAAATATCCCATGGTCCTTTTCAAATATGCACAAAGCAGCTTCATTTTTAAGGTCTCACATAAAAGGACCCTCACACAGGTCAGCAGAGAATGGATAGACCACTAAGTAAAGACACCACAGCTCCTCAGCAAATGCAAGCAAAATCAGAGCTATTGAATGGCAACATGATTAACCAGAAGCTGATGGGCAAACTCACCCTGGCTGTAACTCACTCCCCAGGATAGAGTTGAAGCAGAGAAGAAAGTGGCCTATTTCCTGTATCACCCTAACAGCCAGAAGACTTGCACTGCCAAGAAAGCCCCACTCCCTCTCTGCCACTAAGGCAGAAGAGAGAAATCAAAGCTGCTAAGAAGATACATGTTTCATGCATCAGCAGTGTTTGCACTGGAACATCGGTCCAAGCAGTGGGACCGGATGGGGCATGGCTACAACAAGGGTGATCTGTGAGCAGCATGTGTGTGTCTGGGCATGGATGGAAGAAATCAAAGTCCTCTTCTGTGTGCTTGGAGAGAGCAAGGTTTCAGGTTTTAGTTAACACAGACAGAGGAGAAAGGGTGATGGTATTTTCCTGCTCCTGGGCAATGCAGGAAAAGGAGAGAATTCTTAGAAGTAAAAAAGGGGATGGAGGTTGGGAGACTGGGAAGAGAATAAAGAGGCTGACAGCTTTTGATGCCTTCTGAGAATCCTTGGAACACTTCAGACTTTGGCTTGTATCCCAGCCTCTCTGTGAGCCAGTGTCCATTTTTACGGTGTTGGGGAAAATGAAGACAGGCCAAAGAAATTTCACAAGAACCCTAAAAACAAACCAATAGTGACTACAGAACGCCAGGTGGGGGGGGGAGAAGGAGGCTCTGTGAAGAAGAGGCCATAATCCTAGTTGGAGGAAGTAGGGAAAAAAAAAGAGGGTTAAAATGATCAGTACTCCCCCAAGCCTCCTAAAAATTGGGGGTCAGTCCAATATTAAGTTCTAAAATCCCTGTTTGTGCAAAGGCAAGGAAGGGAGGTGGAGTGGAGAACTAGAGGAGCTGGTACAGCAACAACAAGAAACAAAACTCCAGGAAACAAATAAGTTTCCTCCTCAAGATTTTGCTCCTGAGGTTTTGAGAATGTACCAGAGACAGAGACTAAATCCTAATGGATTTAGATAAGCAGAAAATCCTCTTTTCACTCACGATCACCTAGTGTTTATGGCTTTTGATGGCCCATGCTGGGGGTTTTCTGGTTATCTTCTTGTGGCAGCCCATGGTTCTTCCTTTGGGTGTCATGTGCAGCACCTAGCACATTGATGAGTCTCTAGATGTAAACAACAACAGGGGGAAAATGCTAGACAAGTGCTTGAGACAGACCTACATGGGCCAGGCAGCCACCTTCAATCTTGCTCCTTCCCAGAACTCCCTGGTTCTTTGCTATTAGGAGTTGTGTTAAAAAGGGACCTGTACACACTTCACATATCCGGAACAGCTGGAATGTTGGATACTGTGCCTTCCACATTAGGAATTATCCCAATCTCCAACAGTTAAGCACTGAAGCATTAAGCTTAATATCCCTTCCAATACTTTTATCATAAATTATAACTCTGGATAGTCTTATTATCCATAGAAATGTCCAATCCCTTTCTGAATCCTGATTAGTGCTTGGGGCTTCAGTGATTTCTTGTGGCAGTGAGTTCCACAGTCCACTTACAAGTTACAGGAAAAGTATTATATAATACTCCTTCCCTATTACATATAGTGCTGGGACACAGAGCTACCTCCTGCCCTCTCAAAACATTGTAGGGTATGAGTGACTGCTTTAAGATTCAATGAGATTTGCTCATGCCCTGTGTGGAGAGAATCAGTCCACTGTATTTAATAGGCCTTCTCATTCCTCTTTGTTTCTACCACTAAATGGAAGTGGGTTTTGCAATAATTTTGCTTCTATTCTGTTCTATTCACGTTCTTATACCACACATCACCTGAGTATCCTAGCTCCTGATTTGAGCCATATCGCCTAATTTTAGATACAGCCTGGTGATCATAGAGATCGGAGAGGAGTTGTGGTGGTCTTTTCAGAGTCTTATCACCAATCCATATGGTGGTCATGAAGAGTGGACAGGGAATGAAGATAGTTGGAGATTTAATGGAGAACTAGGCAGGAGATCATACACTCTGACTACATTTTAGGTTTAGTCTACACTTAAAAGTTACATAGGCATAGCTACATTGGTAAGGGGTGTGAAAAAACTATACCCTGATGGACATAGCTAGGCCAACAAAAAAAAACCCACGTAGATGCAGCTATACTGATAGAAGAGGGCTTGTGTTGACATAGTTACTGGCATTTGAGGAGGTGGTATTCCTACACTGTCAGGAAAACCCCCTCTGTTGGTATTGGTTGCATTCTGCCTACGCAGCTATGCCGGCATAGCTCGGAGACATAGCTATGTCATCATAAGCTCTGCAGTGCAGACATACCCACAGAACTGAGCTGTTTGCAAATGAACAGGTTTGGCAGAAGTCTTTCATGCTGAACGGGTTTAAGGATCGATGCAGGATTTGCCCCATTGCCATACCAGTGCTGCTTAAAACCATATGAAGCTGCAGTGCCCTACAGGTACCTCTACCAGAGTTCCAGCCTCAGCACCAAGAAGCAGCACACTCTGGGAGAGTTTAGAAGGCAACTGATGCATTGTGGGATAGCAGTGGAAGGACTAGTTGAACTATTTAAGCTAGCCCACCTCCATGCTGACATTAAACCGATTCAGACTGAAGCGATTCTTAAGCCTACTTTCTAGGGGTTACAATCACTTCTTGAAATGGTAAATATTTCTAGTGCAAACAATGCTTTACTGTCCTCAAGACCACCAAGAAAATATTCTTAAATCAACCAGGCATCTAATATACCTTTGAATAAGACGGAGGGGGAATTTAGATTGCATAGCTCTATATAGTAATAAGAAAGCTTTTTCCATGTTCAGTTTTTAAAGTCCCTGAGACTGGGGATCAGGGTGGAATTAAACAGCTCAGGAGGTGGAGTAGAGTGGGTAGGGAGGGGAAGGAAGGAGTGATTCATTAGCCCAAACAAATCCAAGTACAGAAAAATACAGAGTACAATCAGGGTGTTCTCAAACGAAGGTGCCACTTGCATTCTGCCAGTAACTACATTACTGGGTTATTTTCTTTACCATGCACAGAGAGGTTGGATCACAGGTCATGATCTGAGTGGAGCTGCTTCAGAGAGGATAGACTGTAATCTAGTGTCACTAACGAAGGTTGGGTGTGCTGTCTGATATAGGCCTTATAGCCTCTTCTTAGCACACCTGAATGGCAGTGTGTCAGATGATATAAGGAAGGCCCTGGCATTACTGGCCATGCCTGGGTAGTGGCAAGATAACAGGTGTTATGAGATGCAAAGCCATCTGAGAAAAGAGGCGTACTTTAAAAAAAAAAAAAAAAAAAAGAGTTAAGGGCATGACAACATGCAACGTAACCCATACTAATCTCCCCAAACGGTGTCACAGAGAAGAGCAGCTGGGACTTTGTCCCTTGTGGAGATGAAAGCCAAGGTATCTCCAGTGAAAGATTTCCTGCAGTGACAATTGATAAATGTATCCCCTCTATATAGCAAGTCATAGATACTTATCCCCACTCTAGGTAAATGAAGCACAATTTCCTGACAAGTCCAATTCAGGTAGTTCCCATCACATTACCATGGGTTAACTTCACAAGCCAAGATGCCAGGTGATATACTGTAGAGCAGGCTTAACACCCCCGGGCAAGAGAGATATCAATAAAATGGTAGGGAAGATGAAGGTGGTAATGGAATTAGAACCTAGGTCCCAAAAATTCCCAGGTGGAAGCTTTGCCATCCAAGCTAAAGGAATAGCTCCATTAGTTCCAACTGATAGACAATGACTATTAGACTCTCCATAACTGGATAGCAAGGATGCTTTGGCTTTACAATCCACTAGCCTGAAGAATAAAGAGGAAAATGGTTCTGCTGGGGAACTGTGGTTACTTTCTCTCCACCTATGTGACACTTTCTGGGGTATCCAGGATTCTGAGGCCCCTCGCTAGCACATGCCGTTAGCATGAGAAGACCTTGTCTGTGCTGGTCCTCAACTCCCCTGGCCACGGCCAACACAAACACTCCCCACTAGGCCTTGCAGGCCCTGCTGTCTCTCTACAGGTAAGAGATAGACACTCCAACCCCCAAGCTCTCTGAGGGTCTTTCTGGACCATCTAGAAACTGTTCCACAGATACACTGCTTCCGAAGAAGCAGAACCACCCATCTTACCAGTTTCACCTCAAAATCACTACTCTGTTTAACTAACCACCACTTAGATGCTGCCCACAACCCAGCTTTCAGGATCTATGAATCCTACACATCTACTTCATCCAATGCACTAAATGCCCCAACAACTACTAGGTGGCTGAAACCAGCTAATCACTATGCTCTCAAATGAACTGTCACAGGAAAATGATAAAGACAAAAAGCACCCAATCACCTGTGGGGGAACACTATTGAAAGTGATCACTCTATAGCTGACCTCTCAGTCCTCATCCTCAAAGGAAACCTACACAATACCTTCAAAAGACAAGCGTGGGAGCCTAAATTCATTATTCTGCTAGACACTAAAGTTCATGGACTGAACAGAGATACTGGATATATGGATTACTACAACAATCTGTTACCCCCTAACCCACTCTTTTTGTCCTAGGACTGTAAAGGTGTTAACGGGCCACTCTACCTTGAATGGTGACAGGTTTCAGAGTGGTAGCCATCTTAGTCTGTATCAGCAAAAACAATGAGGAGTCCTTGTGGCACCTTAGAGACTAACAAATTTATTTGGGCATAAGCTTTCATGGGCTAAAACCCTCTTCATCAGATGCCTTGAATGGTACTTAGAATATGTGCTAACAGCTGATGCTAAACATCTGTTCCACCTTACCTTTAGCTGTGACACTCTGAGGACCTTTCCCAGACCTCCACTTGGCTTGAAAGCTTGTCTCTCTCATCAACAGAAGTTGGTCCAATAAAAGATATTACTTCACTCACTTTGTCTCTCAGCACTTAGATATGTTTATAGTGAAAACAAGTATATGTTTATTTAACAAAGTACCGAGATTCAAGTGATAGCAAGTAGTAATATTGTTAACAAATAACTAGATATAAAATATATTCATAAAACATGCATTCTATAACCTAAACGTACTTTACTAGATACCTTCATGTTTTATAGAGCAATGCTCACCCGAAGTCCTTCCAGCATTTTCCAGCCAGGCTTGGCTGTGCTTTTCCACTCATGAGACAAATCACACTGCCAGCTTGCCTCCTCAGTGAAAGATCCAGCGGATACCTCTGCACTCCCAGATATATGCCAGCAATCCACTGTCTTTATTCAAACAGGATTCCTTCTGTTTGTTTTTTCCTATATGCTCCTTTCTTGTAGATTTTGCAGTCTCTTGGTTAGCCTGTGGCTCAGTATTCAAGTAGGGATACACTGTGGAGTATACAATATGCCATACCCAAATGGCCAGACAGGCAGATAAGTGTTTGTTACTCCCAACCCAAAAGGAACCTGTTTGAAGCATATCACCTCTTGGTGACCTGCCTTTAGGAACATAATTTCTAGTATAGATGCATAACGTCTCAAATATTATCCTTACATACGTTTCATGATTAGGTTGACCAGAAAGCTACTGGATCTTAGTAGAAACTTTACATGCCACCCTTTGGTGAACTACGGTCTGCATACCTGACCCAGGGGATCCCTGTAAAACCCTAGGCATCCCCCAAATGCTTTCTGCCAGTTGGCATTAAGAGGTCCCTGGGTCACAAACTACTCATTCAGAATCCATCTCTGTGCCACCCTGAAAGCAATGAAATGAATTGGGAGCTGATGACATCCCAAGGAATGACATTTCAGTTTTCATTACTAGAGTACCGCCAAGAATTAAAGCTGATTTGCATTGATATTTGCCATCTGAATTATTAAAGGATTCTTTTCCTCTTGCTTCAAATGATACAGGCAACAGCAAGTCACAATTTAGCAATCTCGTGGGTGAGGAAAGGGAGCTTCCTACAGGCAGATTCTGGGCTTGGAAACTTGTAGCTGATGTGAGAAAAAGGTCTGATTTTTCTCCACACCAAGGATGGGAGGGGGAGGGAAGGCAAGGAATAAAATGTTTTTATGAAGAATTTTTCTTCCCACATGCACCCATCTATCTTTCTATGCATGGTAGTTCTAGAGAGTCCATCCCCACGGAATCCAAGCATCACGAGAAGCGTCCCTTTCTACCACTGCATGAGCAGTGGTCCATCTTTTCCTATCACTTGTTTTCTTTTCTTCCACTTTCCAGCTGGCAAGAAATAATTCCAGTACTAACTTAGGTGATTAGACAAAAAGTGTGCAATGAATAAACTGAATGAAAGAAAGCCGAGAGAAATAAGCCAGCCACATCTTTCGGTTAGTATACAAAACAAAGGTAATTCTGTCCCCTGAGATTTTTTAAAATCTCTATCTGTCCATTACCCCTCATACATAGGCATGATAACTAGGGAATGAATTCCTTTTGCTCTGCAATCATGTGTTACACCATCCAGCCATGTTCTACAGCACTCATTTCGATTGGCCCACTAATTATCTTCTCCGCTAGGACTGCGTCTAATATTCCAAACCTATTGGCCTCAGATGGCCCCCCATTTAGAAAGAAAAAATAATAATAAATAATAATAATAATAAAAAAAAAAGAACCTGCCAGAGAAATATGGATAAAGTGAAAGGAGAGAATGAAACATTCACTGGTCTGAGTGGTTTATACCTAGGGACAGTATTAAGGACTGACTTACCATTGATAGAAACAGGAGCATTACCCCACTGGAGAGCTGCCTTTCCAGTGATTATCCAAAACCGATTTCTAGGTCTGGCATATTGTGAGATACAAGATCCTAAAATTAGGACACTTTGGTTCCTAGGAAAACTAATTTAGATTATTTTTTGAAATTTCTGTATGTGCTAATACTAACATTTCTGTCACCAGGAGGCCTGCATGCTGATATGCATCAGGCAGCCTGGTGACCCAGCCATGACCATGTGAAAAATAGATCAGGACTTTTCAACCAGTGGGTCAGCTACAATCATCTGAGAAAGCAGCAAACCCCCACCATTGCTAGGGACCTGGGGGAACCCAGGCAGCGAAGAAAGCAGCAACTGGTTCTCTTGCCCTCTACTGCCTGGGATTCACCCCTGGTCTGCCCAGAGGCTGTTCCTAGGTCTCACCTTCTGCATGGTGCACTCCTGCGGGAAATGAACATCATCATTCCAAAGTGTTGTGGAACTGGCCTGGAAGCAGCCCTTGCACGACCCCAGAGTTGAACACTGTGTGCATGGAGAGGAGGGAAGAAGGGAGACTCCCCCACTCCACTGACCACCCACCCAGAAGCTCAGCTCAGAACCCTCAAAAGCCGGAAGCAAGGCCACCATCCAGCCACTATCACTGCACCAGACCCCTACACCAGCCTCAGTATCCCACCCTCCTGCAGGCCCAGCATGGCCCCCATCTCCCACCTAGCATCCAAAGCCATGCCAGGTTTCTTGCCAGGACCCTAACCTACCTCACAGTCCTTGTTATAGAAAGAAACATGGGATAGTCATCCAGGGTTGATAACAGATGTGATGTGGTTCGGTCACAGAGACCCCCTTGGGACTGTCACCCGATGTGCTGAATTTACCTCTGAGCCAGTTTTCCCTGCCAGCTTGGGACTCCAGAACCCTGCCTTCTTGAACCAGACACGCAAGCCTGCTGCAACACAGACCCAGGTCTGGTCTATGCCCCCAAAGCTGTAGATTTTAAACCAAAAACTGATCAGTAGGTCACCTATCTCCAGCACTCAGAAACCCAGTTCCCAATGGGATCCAAACCCCAAATAAATCCATTTTTACTCTGTATAAAGCTTATACAGGGTAAACTCATAAATTTTCCGCCCTCTATAACATGGCTAGAGAGATATGCACAGCTGTTTTCTCCCCCAGGTATTAATCACTTCCTCTGGGTTCAATAATAAACAAAAGTGATTTTATTAAATATAAAAAAAGTCAGATTTAAGTGATTTCAAGTAATAACGGACAGAACAAAGTAAATTACCAAGCAAAATAAAACAAAACACTCAAGTCTAAACCTAATACATTAAGAAACTGATTACAGATTAAATCTCACCCTCAGAGATGTTCCAATAAGCTTCTTTCACAGACTAGACTCCTTCCTAGTCTGGGCCCAATCCTTTCCCCGGTTCAGTCCTTGTTAATTCCAGCAGGCATCTTAGATGAAAAGCAGGGGCTCTCTCATGACTGGGACCCCCTTTGTCCAGCTCCACCCCCTTTTATAGCTTTGGCACAAGGTGGGAATCCTTTTGTCTCTTTGGTCCCCACCCCTCCTTCTAAATGGAAAAGCACCAAGTTTAAGATGGATTCCAGTATCCTGTGACATGGTCACATGTCACTGTAAGACCTCATTCTTCATTATCCACATTACTTACAGAGGAAGGCTTGCAGGTAAATAAACCCATTCACAACAAATTGTCCTAGTCAATGGGAGTCATCAAGATCCTAAGCCATCATTAATGGCCCACACTTTGCATAATTACAATACGAGCTCAGAGTTATACTTCATATTCCTAGTTTCAGATACAAGAATGATACATTCATACAAATAGGATGACCACACTCAGTAGATTATAAGCTTTGTAATGATATCTTACAAGAGACCTTTTGCAGAAAGCATATTCCAGTTACCTTATATTCACACTCATAAGCATATTTCCATAAAACATTATGGAGTGCAATGTCACAACGGTTTTTTTGTAGGTCCAATTATACAAGGCTCAGAGGAAGAGAAACACACATACCCTAAACCATTTTGGAAACCACTTAAAGTTATGTGTCATATCATGGTGATTTAAGACCAGATGCCCTTTGATCTAGCACAACTAGAACCAAATGCATTGTACTCTTGGGAGATTCCCAGATCCTTTCTGGTGGAACAAGACACCTGTTTCTAAGTGGGATAGGTCTGGAATATAATTAATTGACAACCCTAAATCTATTAAAGATAAATTATGTTTGCATTGAAGCCTAGGTTCCTCAATACAAACAGGGCCTTATTGTGCTAGGTGCTGTACAAAACATATACATTAAAGATGAACCCTCGCCCTGAAGAAATTACAATTTAACTATAAGACAACAGAAGGATATTAATAGGAGATCACACACAAAACCCCACACACCCAATGAGACAATACTGGTCAGTGTGACAAGCAGTGGTTTCAGCAGACCAATCATTGCTGAGGTTTTTTGTAGGTATTATGGCAGAGGAAAGGTTTAAAGGAGGGATCTGAAGGAGGGCAAAGGAGGTGGCTTTGCAGACGGTTTACAGGTAGCTCCTTCCATGCAGAGGGGGCAGCATGGGAGAAAGCATGAAGCTGCCCGCTGGAAAATTTAACAAATGGGCCATGAATACTGGCACCTTTGGGAGAATGGAGGCAGGCGTCAACATCTGGACAGCACATAAGAGAATAGGTAGGAGGGGGGATAGATCATGAATGATCTCAAAGGTGAAGAAAAACCTGCGTGTTTAAAGTGGTTGAGAAGTGGGAGCCAGTAGAGGGACACCAAGAGGGGTGAGGTGACAAGCAATGAGCCAGGAAAACAATCTCTGCGGCTGTGCTCTGAATGGATAGAGGTGCGGCAAGATGGGATTGGTCTCGGCTGTAGAGGAAGAAGTTGCCCTAGTTGAGACAGGTGATGAGGGCCTGGATGAGAGTCCAGGCAACAGGGACTGCCCTTCCTGCATCTCAGAATGATGCAATTCCACATTCGTTTAAAAAAAAAAAAAAAAAAAAAAATAGATGTGTGTGGGGGGGTCCTTTTCCTGGCTAGCCTTGGTGTTGTTCTAATGGCCACTCCTTGAAAGCCCCAAAACTGGCTTGGAATATTAGAAGTAATCCCAATGTGGATCAATCAGTGGGCAAAGTACGGGTGAGGCAGGCAAAGGGGCATGCCATGTGCAGTTTATTGTATGGCTCTGCAATTGATCACATGCATATAGCAACTATCCCTCTACAGTCTCTTTATCAAAAATGACTATTACTGTAGGATCTGAACATTGACATAGGTGGCATCTCTCAAATCTCGAACTCTTGTATTAAATCTTCATGGAAACTAATATCCATGTATTAACTGAAACAATGCTACAAAACGCTCGGTGCATGACAAGGAAATGTCTCCCACTTGAATACAAAGAGAAAGAATTAGAGGTGAGGACTGAAATTCTGATACTGTAAGGAGATCAAAGGTTCAATAAGAAATGCATCTTATAGCAAAATTGCCCCTGGGGAGTAAGCGGATTGTAAATACACAAATTAAAGAAAAGAAAAGAAAAAAAAAAACAGGTCATTTTCCTACACACCTCAGTAGCACATGCACACTCAATATTGACAGTAACAGAAGAGAAGAACCAGGCAATTGATGACACCATAAAGAAATCACACTCCCCCCCCGCCCCTCTGTTCTCACCGCCGTCTCTTCCTGGCAGTGGGGTTTTTTTTTTTTTTTTGTTTGTTTGTTTTTTTTCCCCTTTTTCTCTCTCCCTCTCTCCCTCCTTCCATTTCTGCTAGAGATGGGCCAAAACCACAAAATAAAGGTCTGGATTTCAGCTATCCCAAAGCTGTTTAGAGTGGGAGTATTTTGATTTGGCCCATGGGGGCAAGACAGGAAATGTGGAGTAGAACCTAAACTCCCCCAAATTTGGAGGGGGGAGAAGGGGTTTGGATGCAGCATTTGGATTGAGTCCCATCTCTAATTCCCTCGAGTTCTCTCTCTCCATCTCTTTTTCCTCCTTCCCTGACTCTCTCCCTCTCTGGTTGCTGACTAGCACAATGATTAGTTTCACAGTCTCTTGCACTTGAAGAAAGTTTCTGCTCTAGCAGCTTGGAGCCTTCCTCAGTAAACAAACATTACAATACCTTGTTGTAAATCCCATATTCAGTGCCCGATCCTGGGAGTTTTCCCCATTGACTTGAATGGAACCAGGAGCTAGCTATAAATGAGAGCAGGGGAGGAGAACATCTCCCCTCAAAGAAAAGCATTGGGAGGGGCGAAGAAGAGGCACATGTGTCCTGTTCTCTTCCCTCTGATAAATCTTCAAGGGATGAATAGTTAGGAGACTCCCTGCTTCGCTAGCTGTCTTCCCCAGGGGGTCAGTGGGGCTAATGACAGGAATGTTTGCTCTCCAAGGCTGCCAATTGCTGCAATAGCAAAGGAGTAATTAATAATGGAACAGAGCTGGCTGATTTCTTGCTTGCTCTGTGCCCTACTGGGTCCTCCTCTTCTGCCATCCCATCCTTTAATGGGGTGCAGCTACTGTCTACAAAGGCTGAAAGTAGCATGTGATGACTCATGTCACCACATGCCTCCTCTTTGATGCAAAAGGATTGGAAGCCAATTTGGTGGTTTTCAAAGGATCCTACTGGACTTATTATTAGATGGGTAAGATCTTCCCCCTCCCTCTCTGCAATTAGTGGATGTGGTCCCTTTGCCCCTGCAGTGTGCCTTGCTGGCACCAGAAATTACAGCAGCTAGATGAAGACAACAGATAAGATGCAAACAGAGGGTCAAGCATATACAGCTCCTAGTGGACACCGTTTAAAAGGTTCCCTGAGACAAACTGATTATTATGTCCTGTACAGCCTAATGTACAAAATACCCTCCATGCATTTAAAGGGTTCCTTGGCATTGTTCATCACATGGACTTACCCCTCTTTGTAGCTGCCAGACTCACTATTGAAACTGCCTCTGGTCACCAGCACAGTGTATGCAGAAGAGCTATGCTGCGTGACTTACCTGTCGGGGTGAGGTGTCTCCAGGTGATGACAGGCTCGGGGCGTCCATTTGCCATGCACACCAGGGTCACGTTGCTGCCCTCATTCACAGTGACATCCGAGGAGATATTGGAGATCTTTGGTGGAACTGTGAAGACAAAAGAATGATGGAGCAGGTTACCCAGAGTTCCGAGGCCCCATGAGCCTGACTCACCCAGAGTCAGCCCCACTGAATCCGCCCACAGACAGCACTAATTACTACTACTACTACTACTACTACTATTTGTTAAACTCCCCACAGCCCAACACAGAGGAAGTTATAGTCTTGGCCTCAAGAAGCTTGCAGTCTAAATAGAGAAGCAAAACAATTCAGGCACAAAATGCTCTAGATGACCCAGAGGATGTTTCTACCTGACAACAGAGGCCCGACCTGAGCGACCACTTTGAGGTACTGACAAAAAAAACCCAGCTGCTTACTGGAGGTGAGGCCTCCATTGACGCTGGAGCAGAATTGTGCTCAGTAAGTTTACGGATATTTATTATGGAGTTACTGTAAGGTAGGAAATTGCTCAAGAAGGAAAGTCTCTGGCTCTCCGGCCTTTTAATTTTTACTTGGTATGTGCATGCCAGCATTTCTCACTTACAGAAGGTGTGTGATCACTTGGGGGCTTCCTGGAGTTGGTGTGTTTAAAGAAGGGATTTGAAGGAAAGAAGGGTTGGCTCCTTGGAGCACCAGAGAGAGGAGAGAGGTCCAGGGGTAGGCAATGACATGGAAGGATACAGGGAATGGTAGTGTAGGAGGCTTGGGCAGAGAGAAGAAGGAAGTGGAATGGAGATATAGGGAAGGCCAGAGGAAAGCCAGAAAGTACTGAGAAGAGCCAAGCTGGGCCAGATGCCCTTAAGAAGCAGTTTGCTTTAACTAAGGCTATTGTCTTACACAATTCCTTCAATGACAAGGGGATAAATTCAGTGGTGATGTAAATAGTGTTGTTGGGGAGTTAAACAGCAGGTGTAAGCCATAAAGCAGCATAGCTTGCATGGCTGTGGCATTCAGCAAGTATGCCAAATGAGCGCAATTTTTACACACTGGGTGGATGGAAGGGAGATATAGAATTGGAAGAGTAACCAGCAAAAAAAACAAGGGAGTAAGGGAAGATGGCTGGGGAGGGGAATGTTTAATAATGCACCCTCCTGTTAGCTGCTTTCTGACTACTCAGCTATAAGAATGATCTCCCGGGGATATCACTGCTCCAAATATCTTCCTATGGCAATCACATTGTGTTGCAGTGCACTGCAAGCTTCAAGCATCCTGATCACAGGCTATTATCATGCTGCTGTTGCTTTATGTTCGGTAAGGGATGGGTACTCACAGAACTTGCATGACTGAATTGGGGAAACCAGTGTAAGTAGGTGCCACAAGTGTCACAGTGCTCCAAACTCATTTCCACATTCAAAACAGCCCAGCTGGGTCCTTCAACAGTTCTGATTGCCCATCTAGCTGGCTTCTGCAGAGCCAGGCCTAGAGGCACTGTGCAAACTTCCTAACTCACACTGGGCACAGGCCAAGACTATGTATTAGCTATTATTACATCTCCTGAGCACAGACAAGGTATCCTGCTGAACAAGGCACTGTTTTGTTGGCAATGTAAGCAATTGCTCACCAGAGGTTGAGCTTGCAACTTGCCATACCTGGTTTCATTTGTGACCTAAGTGGCCAGATTTTAACCCAGTACAAATAACTAGCTCCTCCAGTTCTTAACTATCTAAAGCAAACTCTGTTGTGGAGTGTTGCAGCTGGTGATAATATTTCTGTTGCAGGTTTCATCCAGAAAGAGCCCAATAGGCTTCACAACCAATATTCACCCAATCTGGAATGAAGGGCAGCACATAGGGCAATGCACTACACTGTGGGGAGAAGGAGAAAGAGGAAATTTTGGCTAAGGACACTGGAATAAACACTTGTCTCTCAAAAAGTGCCATGGGATCTTTAATATCCAGAAGAGTGTACAAGACTTTCCGTTGAGGGTCCTTAAAATCCTCCATAGAGGTAGCATTTTGTCTATTGTGGGAATTCCAAGGGTTGAGCTGACTTCACTAGGATTTGAACTTGTGACCTGAAAGTTAGGCCACTAGGTCTTCCTCTAAGGCAGTACAGATTGTTCCAGTCGCCTGTCTCACATCCATGCTTCATGCTCAGGGGATGCAGGGGAGCTCACTAAAAAGACTATTCTTCCCTCCCTTCTCATTCTCAGCTTTAGAGTGTGTGTGTGTAGTGGGGAAATGAAACAAGATCATTTTCTGCTTTGCTTACCACAGAGTAAACAGACAGATGCTCCCTTCCCCTGGCTGAGTTGGTTGACGGCCCTTTGGAGGCAGAGATGCCCACACAAATTGCCTGGGAGGAAGAAAGGCTGCCCACCTGCTCCACCACATTCTTAGGAATGTCCTTAACATCCATGATTGTCCAAAATTACCACTGTCTTCTCTCTCTAGGCCCCAAACTCCTGGCCAGTGTTTCAGAGTCAAGATGAAAAGTGAAGAGAGCACAGAGGACTTCCTTCTGCACAGGGCTGCTGTGTGTACAACTCCCAGTAGAGCTTAGCTGGGTGACTGGGCAACAAAATGGCAGATGAAATTCAATGTTGATAAGTGCAAAGTAATGTACATTGGAAAACAGAATCCCAACTGTACATAAAAATGATAGGGTCTAAATTAGCTTTTACCACTCCTGAAGGATCTTGGAGTCGTGAATAGCTTTCTGAAAACATCCGATCAATGTGCAACAGCAGTCAAGAAAACCAACAGAATATTAGGAAAGGAATAGATAATAAGACTGAAAATATCATAATGCCGCTATATAAATCCATGATATGTCCACATCTTGAATACTGTGTGCAGTTCTGGTCGCCCCATCTCAAAAAAGATACATTGTAATTGGAAAAGATTCAGAAAAGGGCAACAAAAGTGATTAGAGATACGGAACAGCTTCCATATGAGGTGAGATTAAAAAGACAGACTTTTCAGCTTGGAAAATGGGGGTTGGATATGATAGAGGTCTATAAAATCTTGACTAGTGTGGAGAAAGTGAATAAAGAAATGTTATTGACTCCTTCACATAACACAAGAAGTAGGGGTCACCCAATGAAATTAATAGGCAGCTGGTTTAAAACAAACAAAAGGAAGTACTTCTTCACACAACGCACAGCTAACCTGTGGAACTCATTGCCAGAGGAAGCTGTGAAGGCCAAAACTATAACAGGTTCAAAAAAAAGAACTAGTCAAGTTCATGGAGGATAGCCATTGATGGCTCTGTCAGCCAGGATGGGCAGTGACGCAACACAATGCTCCAAGTGTCCCTAGCCTCTGTTTGCCAGAAGCTGGGAGTGGACAATAGGATGGATCACTCAATGATTGCCTGTTCTGTTCATTCCCTGTGACCACCTGGCATTGGCCACTGTCAGCAGACAAGATACTGGGCAAGATGGATCATTGGTCTGACCCAGTCTGGCCATTCTTATGTTCTTAGTTTACCAACATCCCTCCTTTATAGCACGTTCCTCAAGTGCCCTGAGTTCAGTGTACTTGGTCCTGGAGCGGGGAAGGGGCCAAATGCAATTCTTTGCAGTGACCCCTCTGGCTGGCTCAAGACAGATATTGGATTTCAAAGGGATCTGGGCACAGCCTCCCTCTCCTGAAAAGATTGCTAGATATGATGGGAGGCCTTTCAGAACATGAAGGAGTAAATAGGAAAAATGGGTAGGACTGAAATTTGGGGGCTAGAAGAAAGTCTCAGACAGCCCCCCCGAGAGGTAACAAGAGAACCTTTAGCAGAAGTGGGAATTAAAGTCACATATGTGCCGTATGTTTTTAGTGCCTGCCCCGCCCCATCAGGAAAGAGCCACACATAAGACAAGTGAAAAATCTGCTCTGGACTGACCCAAAATTGGAACAACAGGTGAGGTGGCAGGACAGCACTGAGGCACTGGCAAAGCTGTTCAAGGGAAGCCAGAGTGGAATCGCAGGGGGTATTAAAAGCCAATATTGACATTCAACAGTAGAGCTGCAATGAGGAAATATGCTTTGTGCTGCCTTGCTTTTGCCAGACCTGTCAATCGTCTCAGTTTCCTGAGCGCCAAATAAACCCAGGAAATAAAATAGGTCCGATTCACCAGGCAACCTCAATGCCCATGAGGGAGAAAAGGTGACCAGATGGTCACATCTGGCCTGCCACTTCTCATATGAGAAAAAAGGGGCACCCGATGCTGAAAGCCAGTTGGGAATTTAATGGCTAGTTCCTTCCAGCTGCCATCTCAGCCTAGGGGAAGGGATGGCGGAAAAAATTCACAGCAAGTATAGAGTTTAAAACGTGGTTTAGATTCACATGTTCAGAATCCAAAGCTGTCTAGTGTTAAAAGCTATTGGATGCTTGTGGACAGGCTGATATTACACAAATAGAAGTTGGAAGCTTTTAATTTTGTGGTGTCAAGCCAGCATGTTAAAATACCAAAGGTGTCACCACCAGCCATGGCTTCCTTTGTAGCATTCTCTCTTGGTGCTCATCACTTCTTCGTACACACCTTTTTAGGACAGTCTTAAAATGAGATGCTTTGACCTTATTTTTTCACATATGAGTTGTGTTGTGTTTCTTCTGTCACAGGGGTGCTGAAAGTAGGGATGCTGAGAAAACAGCTCAGCCCCAAGGACCTTGGGAGACTAAGTCTCCCTTCACAAGCCATCAAACAGTGATTCTCACACATACAGTATGTCAGGGCCATCAAGGAGCGGGCACCAAAATTAATTACATTTGGGTCACTTGGAAGCTACTAACGCTGTCACGGCCACCAGAGTGTGGGGCACCCCCAGCAGAGAGAGAGCTATTTCTAGACTCAGCTTTTTGGGGAACCTTAGGGAAAGAGGAGGGGCTTCTTTCATATCCACCTTTCAGGGAGTCTCTCGTGGGGTGACAGAGGCTGCTCACAGACTCTTTCTACCTCAGGGGGATTGCACTGCCAGGCTCTCAGACTCAACCTCTGTGGAGTTTCCAAGAGGAGGCAATTGCAGCAATTAGACTAACAGAGAGATGGAGGTGGTTGTGGCTATGGGGCAAGTCTCCTTTTCCAGTATTGGGGGGGGGGCTCCTGCTTTCCTTTCAGGATGATCAGCTCATGTCACCGCCACTTTGCACCCAGTGCAGTGGTGACGAGCAGGCAGAATACCACAAAAGGGGTCACAATAAAGTTCTGTATTGTACATTGAAACACTGTTTCATACCTACAACTATAACACATGCCAGCAACAGATTCTGGATGTTTTTAAATAATTAACTCAGAGAAGAAAGAGTATGCGAGTTCACAGCCTTCTCTCTCTGGTTCATACTCTACGGGGTTCTTGTGATACCAGGTGAACATCTCAGCTTGGCACCAGTGGAGAAAAACACCACACACAATTAGGCATGAGTGGAAGTCTGCTCAGGAGAATCCCAGGACTGGAATAGCAGGAAGTGCTGCAGGTCAGGAATGTGGGGCACTGGCAGAGCTGTGTGGGGCCCAGAATGGAATAGCGGAGAAGTGGGAGCTGCAGGTGAGGAGCATAGGCAGAGCTGTGTAGGAGATGCTTGCACAGAATCTGCTTGCACTGCACCAGCTCTAGTTAATTGCTGTCAATCCCTCACTTTCATGACAACTACAACTCACTGAAATTTAAATAACAAAAAAGGAGAAAAAAAAAAAAAGACATGAAAAACAGACTGAACTCCCCCAGTGCAATCACTGTTACTCTCAGGATGAAAGCAAGTAATTTGTTTCCACACAAAATATTACTGCGTCTCCCAAGCACCAGCTACAGTTACTTGTAACAAAAGGGATGGGGGGCAGCAGGGAAACCACAAACACTCAAAACATCTGTTGCTGAAATGTGTGTCCTTTACAACCGAAGCCCTCCAGAACTCTGTAGCCCTCCTTGATACATCCTGGGAAATGGGTGGGAGGGGGCAACCTGGCATTCCAGGCAAAACAGCTACATCAGCCAGCAATGGTGCCAGACCCTTAGATGCCCTACAGAGGAAACTTGCCCAGTGCTGAGCTAAGGCTCAAGGGACCACGTTCTGTGCATCTTTTAACAGACATAATGGATTACATAGTGTGCCAGGAATTGGCAAATCAGGCCCCAGGATGTGTCAGGGGTATCATTGTCCAACAATAGAATTTAACTCAGGCGACATCTACATGGGCTTAATCCTGGAATACAATGAGTTAAGGTCACCATTCTCCTGATTGGGAGCACCCTCTGGAGGGAGCAGGACGGATTAATCTTTTGTGGATGCTGGCACCCAGACTGTGGCCCAAGCCCAGGCTCCACCTGCACTTTGCCCTGAGGCCCCACCCACCACTCACACAGGGGGAGGGGGCAGAGAGTCCAAGCGGAGGCAGGTCCTCCACAGTCTGGGTGCTGGGGCCCCTTCTGCATGTGGGCCTGGCACCATTGATGCCATTGTAAACCCGCTACTGGGAGTGAGGAGGCAGTTCACACATTTTAACGTATGCACGTTGTCTTCACACCTTTAGTTGATTTGCCCTCACTTTCCTGAGTGTCCCCACCCCGACAAGCCCTCAGACAGCTTGTTCTAATAGATTACAGTGACTCTTCCCTTGTGAGTCAACCATCTCCAAGATACCTCCTTCTTTGGCTGGTTATGTGCAACCTAGTCCATATGATTACCCACTCCTCAAAATTAGCAGCCCAAGGAGACTTGTTCTCCTTACTTTCCACTGCTTATGTCCCTATAGTCCAAGCGGACTGTTCTCAGCTCTATGAAATAATGATAATACATAGCACTCATGGTTCATCCACAGGTCTCAGAACTCTTTGAAAAGAGTATCATTATCCCCACTCTACAGATAGGGAAGCTGAGGTACAACAAGGGGAAGTAACTTGCCCAATGCAAAAAAGGAGTCAGTGACAGAAATGGGAAGAGAAGCCAATAGTCAGTAAACCAAGCTTTATGCTCTATTCACTGGCGTCAAGAAGGGCCTTCAAAACAGTCCAGGCAGATACCTTGGGCAAGGTTTTTAGAAGGAAAAAAGAAAGATAAGAACTCATCACCTTTATCCCACCCACACATGTATTGTTCCTTATTACTTACCTTCCTCTTCCTGATTACCTGCCTCTTCTCCATTGCCTGGGGATGGGGAAAATGAGACCTCCCACCCACTACTCCACAGGAGCAAACAGAAACCATTAAAGCCCTTCTCCAAAATCCAAGGATCTTACAGCCTCAGGCACTTCCCGATTATGACTTGAGAGTTCTAATTTCCTCCTCCCTGGCTCCTAATTAACAGCATTTTACAACAAATACAAAGAAACTAATCAGCCCTGAGGCTGGGGGGCACGCTGGTCATCACACACACCTTTGAGCATTTTGGAACTGCCACCTTGCAGGCCACAATTAGGAGTCCTTTCCTGGGGCAATTAATTGGCCTCATTAGCCATTGTAGAGTTAAAGCCTGTGTGAGGAGAGAGGGCTTGAACAGGCTGGGCATGCTAGTAAATTCAGCCCAACAGCTAATTTCCCTCACCTGCATGCAGCAGGCTAATCACCGCTTTTTACACTGGTAACAAGAAACAGCTTGATGCTGCTCAGGTCCATGTGGGTAACAAGCTGAGGGTTACAAAGCAAAATCCAGCCCTTGGGGGTGCTGTGTGCTAATATTTCTGATGCACTTTGAAGATGCAAAATGCAGAACAAATGATATTGTTCTGCATAGGTGACTTCATGCAACAGCTTCTGACTTAAGAGACCCACAGACAGAAGCTGCATCAGGGCGAGAGAGCAGAACAGTGCAGTTACTTCACCTGGGTTTTGTTAAACTATGTAGACTAAAAAAATGTTCCCCAACCTCTCAATCAAGGGTGATGAGATGTCCCGATTTTATAGGGACAGTCCCGATTTTGGGGTCTTTTTTCTTATATAGGCTCCTATTACCCCCCACCTCCGTCCCGATTTTTCACATTTGCTGTCTGGTCACCCTAGTCTGTTCTTTCATGTGTTTGTTTTGTTTCACTGATGCCTCTGTTTGCTTCACCAAACTATTCCAAGCAAATTTAAGCTTTTTTAACCTGCTAGAAACCAAACACTTTTCAAAATGTATTGCAGTGTGATTTAACTAGCATGAAAAGTAGCTCCATTTTGTCATCTAGACCAATACTGTGCCAGCTTTGGCCCCCTGTATCCAAGTAAAAGTCTCTGCAGAAGCATCTGCACACTGCCAGAGCAAAAGTTATCATTTTGAATGTTCAATAGTTGGTTTAAGTGGCAAGGGGGATTTGTGATTGTCCTGCAGTTGATAACAATATAGTGACTAACAGGATGTGGGGACTTAAGCATATGTATACGTAAGCTGTCTTGCTGAATGGTGTAGAGTTTCAAAGAACCAACATATTTAAAAGGAACAAACTGCTGACAAGCCATACTCCCTCGTCCAAAGTGAGGCTCCATCTCATGGACTATAGATAGGTGACTGGCCTATTTGTCTGCATGAGGATGTGTGGCCACATCTTCTTACTAACAGAGAGAGGCCCGAACAACCCCCCTTCAATGTTAACACCCTCAAGCCACTGAAAAGTTAGGATCTAGATCTGGAACTCTGTAGTTCATCTCTATGTAATTCATTAATTCATTGTTCCATAGAACAATCAACTAGACATTTCTTCAGAGAGTCCCCTTGACATGAAATTATTTTGTTTCCTGAATGGGAGGGAGACTCAAAAGAAGAAACAGTCGAAATCTCAAACCATCCTGAAAACTTCTGTGGGGTGGGGTGAAGCAAGAGGGTCTCTATTTTCACCTTCACTCACTCAGCCTTCAACCCAAACCCCAACCCTCCTCTTCAACTGATTCCAGTTCCAGGACTGAACCCAGCCTTCTTGGCCCATCTGTTGATGATGTTTGTCCATCCACACACAACTCTGAAGAGTTTGGTCTGGTTAAACACCCACACGTTCAGGATGAGGATGTGCTGAATCCACCTTTGTAGCTTTTGATAGCACACAAAGCCTAGATTCTTGGCCACATACTGAATATGGATATGTCAAATCATGGAAGGAAACCGAAATAGGCTAAGTGTATCCCTGCTGAAATTCCCCTGAGGAACTTGGACCACTATGTACAAAGTATTGCATTTTTGCTGTGAAACTGATTTTTGACTAAAATACCAAACTCGCAGCGTGGCAATAGCGATGTCTTTATTCATAGCACATCTCTCTAAGAGGAGGTTCTCTCTGTTCACAATCCAAACTGTTCTGTTGCTTTCAGCCTGCAATATTGACCCCAACTGCTTTTTGACTAACGTACATAGGCAGACTTCCGGAGAACAAACAGCGTTGTTGACATATCATGTGTAAACAACAAGTTACAGAAGTGTTTGCTATGCTAATTCTGAGGGATTAACCCAGGGGACGCTGCCTAATCCCCAAATCCTAGATACTTTGAGGACTAGGGATGTACATGGGGTTTAGCATTTGTGATTTAAGTATTTGTATGTATTTTCCATGGACTACATTTAGTGCCAGAGGGAGTTATTTGTGGGACTGAAATAATGCAAGATCTGGTCTTCTCATGATTTTATTAATCATCCAGAAAAAAAAATGCTGTGAGAAGAGCAGCTCCCTTCATATTTCAGTCCCAAAGACGGATCTTAGAAGACCGTGGAAAACACCCTGCAAATAAAAGTACTAAGAAAGTCAGGTTTACCTGAGTCGTAGTTGAACCCAAATGTACAGCTCTGTTAGGGCTTGATCCAAAGCCCACTGAAGTCAGTGGGAATCTTTCCATTCATGTTAATGGCCTCTGGATCGGATTCTTAAAGGGCAAGGATAGAAGGTGGCCTTCAGGAGTTGCTAGACCTAGGAGAGGAAGGTTTCTGGACAGTGCAGGAAGAGCCAAGTCAAAACTCTTATTTTAGGTGAGTCCTGACTGGACCTGGCTGCTGGTTCCTAGCTCTTTCTTTGGTAGGATGGTGTAAATGGGGAGAGCAGGCTTGGCATGGAGTGGAGCTGAGACAGAGCCCAAAGGGGTTCCAAGGTAGGAGGTGCAGGGTGAAAGAGGTTCCTCCGATGGGAGGAAGGTTGGAGCTTTCTAATAATTAAAGAGGGAGTAGAGATGAAGAAGTGTGAGAGGCCTTGAATTGAAGCTGGAAGTGGGGATGGAAGAGTGAGATGGGAAGGGAATTTCCTCCACTTACACCCCTCCGAATGAGTATAATACACTCAGTTGTATTCTTGTGTGTGGTATTACAGGTACAATTTTGCTAAATCTTTCAGCGGCTGCAGCCTGAATGCTCCCCATTCAGCCCTCACATTACTGACATTACCACCTGGATACAGGTAAATAGTATTTCCAGAAGAGCAGCCTATCTGCACCACCTGGTGGAAATCTGCATGTGAGTTAAAAAAAAAGGAGGTTTCTCATTAAATGCCTCTCCACTGGCTCATCTGTTTGAAAACTATCACATTGCCATACTGATGAACACACCATGAGGCAGTGAGTTCTGATGCTGCAGTGCACAGTAGTGACTTGCATGTGGCACAGAACAAAGGATGTGGCTCAATATCGACACATTCAAATAGCTTTGAAAGGACAAGGCTCACCTGCAAATCGAAATGCATGTGGCAGATTTAACAATTACTCTGTTTGGAAGTTTCACTTCCTAATACGTTCAGGTCTGCAAATTGGGTTGGAGATCTTGTGATAACCATCTTTTGCACAAGATGTCTGGTACAGGCGAGTCTCATCTTACGCGCATTTAACATGCGCGAATTCAGCTTTGCGCGGTCGGCAAAACCAAAAAAAAAAAAAAGAGAAAAATAACAATTTAAATACTGTACCTTTAGTGCGAACAATTCCGCCCACCATTACACTCAATGTAATATTGACTATACGTGATTTTCGCTTTACGCACTGACAGTGGATCGTAACCCCAGCGTAAGATGAGACTCACCTGTATTTCAGGATTCTGGTGGAACCAAAAGTATTGAGTGGTATTTTGGGGTGATCGGTTCCGATCCCACGCCAAAGTAGGAAGTATAGAGGTGTTAGGACTGGAAATAGAATGTAAAAACTGTACTCAGACATTTCAGAACCTCAGAAAAAATAATTCTTGGGTTGAGTTCAGGCAAAGCTTGTGAGAGAGGTGTGGGTGTTGTGACAGACCCAGACCAGTGGGGTACAGGAGTCTGGTAGAGGGCAAATATACTGGTCACTGGATGAGTGGTTTTCTGTTCCCTGAGTGACCAGAGCAGGGGCTGCACTAGAGTAATCAGGAACCTGCTAGAACCAGTTAAGGCAGGCAGGCTAATTAGGACACCTGGAGCCAATTAAGAAAAAGCTGCTAGAATCAATTAAGGCAGGCTAATCAGGGCACCTGGGTTTTAAAAGGAGCTCACTTCAGTTTGTGGTGGGAGTGTGAGGAGCTGGGAGCAAGAGGCGCAAGGAGCTGAGAGTGAGAGGGTGTGCTGCTGGAAGACTGAGGAGCACAAGCATTATCAGACACCAGGAGGAAGGTCCTGTGGTGAGAATAAGGAAGGTGTTTGGAGGAGGCCATGGGGAAGTAGCCCAAGGAGTTGTAGCTGTCATGCAGCTGTTACAGGAGGCATTATAGACAGCTGCAGTTCACAGGGCCCTGGGCTGGAACCCGGAGTAGAGGGCGGGCCCGGGTTCCCCCCAAACCTCCCAATTGACCTGGACTGTGGGTTCTTCCAGAGGGGAAGGTCTCTGGGCTGTTCCCCAACCCATATGGTGAATCTCTGAGGCAAGAAAATTCGCCAATAAGCGCAGGACCCACCAAGATAGAGGAGGAACTTTGTCACAATGTGTATCAGATTCAGTTATTTAATAACTCTCTAGATCTTTCTAAGCCCTAGTATAGGACAACAGCAGGATAAAAAGTTACTGTTGACTTCCCAGAAAAAGGACTCTCTGTCCTATTTAGTGAATGATGGACAATATAGAAGGCAAGTTACTATGGCTTCTTCATCAAATAGCTAGTTCTGCAATCAAAAGACTAATAGACAAATTCTTCTTCTGATGGTGAGAGCTCAGTCGAGGGTAGCTGGTAGCTGCTCTTAAGTAGAGAGGTGCTGAACCATATCCCTGAATCCAAATAACCCAAAACTTTGAGGAGGAGATAGAGTCTAAATCCAGGTCTGAAGTTTTCAGCCCAGACTCATTATTAAATTCTTGTCATTGCTCACATCACAGATGGTGGCCCTGCTTGATAGAAATGGGGATACCAGAAGGAAGTTCAGAAATGCCAGCTGTAAACCTTCAGACATTACCTGCTATCCAGTTTAGTGACATCTGGAAGCAGCGTGTGTTCTAAGGACTGGGAAGTTATGGCCAGCCACTTGCTGAGGAAGGAGCAGGGAGTTCAAGACAAGGAACTCCTTTCATCATAAATGTTCTCCTGCACAAATCTGATCCAGTGTGAAAAATCTTAGCCTTGCGCTACGCGAGCAGCTGTGTGGGGAGTGCTATGACTCCCATGATCACATCCTAGAGGCCAATACTGAATCATACTCATGTGTGTTTCTTCCCATCTGGTTCCTCTGCCAAAAGAGAACTTCTGTTTTGGCTCAACCATGTGCTGCAGCACCTTGAGGTCTTTGGAAGTGCCCCAGCAGCTCTTCTGAACCTTTACCGCATGATGAAGACTTGCTCCATATGTACGGACATCACAAGGGACATTTGGGGATGGAATCCAGGACTTCTCGCTTCATAAACACATGGCTATGCCCCTTGGGTTACAGGAGAACTTCCCTGAATTTTCAGTAGCGTGGTTTATTCTTTTGGGGCTGCCGCTAGTGGGATTCAATTCTGTTTCCGTTGAAGTCAATAGGAATTTTGCCACTGAATTCAACATGAGCAAGATTGGCCAGCTAGACAGTAAGTTATATATTAGAACTGCAGTTAGGGACCTAGACCTTAATTACATGTCCTCAAAAACATTTGGGTAGCTTCAACTGACTTGTATATGTTTGAAGGGACATCAGGGTCTCAGGATTTTGTAAGAAGTTCTAGAGCAGAAAGCACTGAATACAAATGATTGGGAAGAAACTGACGAGCCTCCTTTTTGGAGAAGGAAATTACACAGACTGGGGACAGTGTGGGTTGCTAAGCTGATTGGGACAAAACCTCTGCAGAAACTCTCCAGCTGAAGTCCTGCAAACAAATACTCGCTGTGCAGAGGGAATCTAGCAACACTGGCCTCAGAGCAGCAATGATGTGGCATCTTCCCCTGCTAATCAATATACGGAAATGAACTCTAATCAAAGCAGTGTACGCTTCCATCACAGCAGGAGATCAAAAACTAAATCCAAATGAAAACATCTACTGTGCCATCAATTTCTGGTCTCAACATCTGTAATCTACTGACCAGTGGAGCAAACAACCACAGTCAAAATAGAAGGAGGCATGGTCTTATATTAAAGGCAGTGGAACTGGCACTCTGGCAATCAGGGATCAGTTTCTGGGTCTGCCACAGACTTCTTGTGAGACCTTGGGCAAGTCACTTCCCATCTACAAAATGAGGCTAATACACTAATACTTCCTTACCACATACATTATGAGAATAAGGTTTGTGAGCCACATAGGTACTACGGTAATGGGTAACTTACAAGTATCTTGATAGAAATGATGCTCAACACCTACAACACTTATATATCATTTCCTAAGACCAAATAAAACCTAGCAAGATTTGAGAGTGTTAAAGATCTCTATGTGGAACTAGCAAATTGTCTCACCACAGTGAGATATGCAAAACTAAGGGAGACTCGTACCACATACAGAATCAATGGGCCTGGTTCTCCATTGGCTGCATAAAGTGGGGGTGAAACACTACCAAATTATAATGGTGGTATTTTACATTCACTTTGCCCAGGTGGAAATGATTACACAAAATGCAGGGCAATGGAGAACCAGCCTCATGGATTGCAAACTAGAGGAGGAAACTGGGAGTCAGAGTGCACTGCAAGCAGAGAGGAACGATCGTAGAACTAATATAGAAGGAAATATTGAGAGAAAGAGACACATACACACTTCTGGCTTCAGTGGCCAAAATATGAGGGAGTCTGAGAAAGACATTTCTTCAAGCTATCAGGAGTGATAATGATTTTTCATGAGAAAGCAACGAGGAAAACTGTTCCTAACTCCCAGGGGACAGAAGAGAGCCAACAGAGATGGCATCATGCTATTGGATCAAGCTACCACTGGATCAGGAATGGACACTAATGACAGGATAAAAAACCCCAATACAGCATGATGCCATATCCAGGCTACATGCTTGATGTACTGAGAATTAAATTCCAAACACACTGTCCTGGGCAGATTGTATCCACTGCTAAAGACATCCGAGGGATCTGTCTCTTTCTTTAATACTTTGTTCACCGTCATGCCATACGATTGGGTGGGTTGGTGGAAGCAGGAGAGCACTCACTGCTCTATTTAACAGAGATTTCTACCCAGTGGAGTGGTTTTGTCTGTAACCTGGACCTCTCCATGGTCAATGGGTGACTCCACCAGTTCTACTGGCCTTGCCATGCTGTGAAACCCCTTGACTCCTTGAGGGGGTGCCAAGGGTTTACTGCTTTGTTTGGTACCTCTGAAAAAACCTCTGGTTCTTCTAAAGTCATTAGTCAACCTTCAAGCAAACACAGCTTCTTTAAGAGAGTTTAAAGACTGATGCTTGCATGCCCTGTGAAGGAAAGAAAATATCAGACACGCTATAGAGACCAATTGCTCTTCCCCCTTGGTGAGTGACAGCTCTGTTTGTCAACAGAGACAGCTTGTCTTGAGTTTGAGATAGCTAACTATCACCTGGGGAGACTATTAGAGAGAGAAGCTGGGGAGGAGAAGGAGAAAGGGGGAGATGGAAGAGTGTAGGGGAGAGAAAGACATAGAACAGTTGATTTATTAACTTGTTAACTTTGGCAACACACATGTGCCTTGTGATGCCAATATATTCATTGAAATTGAAGCTGAATTGAAAGTCAAGCACAAGGGAGTGTGGGTGGATGGAAGAAATCACAGCCCACTGAAAGACAAAGAATAATATATTAGTTACCTTAGAAAAACACTGGGCACAATGACACTGGGGACCAACCAGCTTCCCTGCTTCTCGAAGTGGGGAATTGGGATTCATATTCCAACTGGACACTGTCGACCAAGCCCTCCCACAGAATACAAGACCACCAGGGAGACCTAACTGGAGAAGGTAGGGAGACTTACAAGAACCAAAGAGGTACAGCGGTAGCAGTATTCCCTCAGGTACTTCTTTCTGAACCAGATCATAAATTAACATGTCATTGCTAGATGCAAAATCCTGAACCTTAGTGGTCATAACAAGTAGCTAAAACACATGCTGCAGCCAGTGGGTTAAAGGAAGAAAGAGGACTGAGCATGTGCAGAGTGTGAGGTCAAGGGAAAGGAAGGGCAAGTAGAGAGAAGGGGAGAAAAGCACGGTCTGAGCATGGGCCAGGAAGCTCTGAGTTCTAAACCCAGCTCCGACAATGACTCTCTGTGGTCTTGGGTGAATGTTGTTATTAGAAGCTGTAGGATGCGGTGTAAACCTATGTTAGATCAAAGTTTGTTCCATGGAAGTGATCTGCTTAATCATGGGAATACAGTACTGAGATCCCAGCTTCTGAGTGTATGTTACCTGGCACGATTACAGAGGTAATCAATAGCCTAGCAAAGGGTCCTGGCATCTCTTACAATAAGGAAAGGAGACCAGACCCCACCTCTGTTCCTCAGAACTCCACCTATGACTGAAGAACTGAAAATTAACCATGAGATGCTCTCATTAACCTAGCTAGCAGAATACAGAGCCTGGGGCAGGTGAAGCAAGGGACATGTAAGAACTTCCTCTCTCCCGCTTCTGGACCCTGTTGTGCTATCTTATTTACACTTACACCTCTGAAGGAAATGAATAGTGTCTGTGAATGCTGCTTGGGAAGTCTGTACCCTTCACTTTTCTCCCCCCGGGCTCACCATTTCACCCACTCACGCATGCACACCACCTGTGTTCAGGGAAGACAATCAATTCCTGCAAAGAGCACTCTCTCTAGCAAGCTACAGAGCCGGAGCACATCAGAGGACAATTTCCAAAGCAGCCGAAGACCCCCCACAACCTCATTTGTAGCCATCCAAAGATGTTTGCCTTTCTGTGATGAGACATGTCTGCTGAGCCTTCCTTGTGATTGGGGCCAATTTCAACCAACTGCCAGACTTCACAGCAAGGGAGAGAAAGATGGTGCATCCTCTGGGGCCCCTTCCTCTCATGCCCTATCCTGTTGCAGGTTCTGCTGAAGGTCAAGGCTTTCGGGTGAAAATGGCCTTCTCATGAGGCAGAACCACTAAACCACAGGGAGCTGTTACTAAAAGCTGCTTTTTAGTTCAGGTTAAAAACATGGAGACTTCTCCCTATCTGCTGCATTGTGAGAGTGTGTGGGTGTGTGTGCGCATGTGTGAGAGTGTCCCGCCTTCACTTATCATCAATCTTTCATTCTGTTAATCTTAAATAGCCCCTATGGCTAGAGTATCTGAGACTTAATGGCTTCTCTGAAGCTTTCATTTGGCTGGCTGTTTGCAAAGTGCCAGGGTGCTAGGATAGAGTTGTCCTAAGTGCAGTCCCCTAAATTATACAATGAGGCCCTATAGGCTGCCTTCATGATTATACAAAGTAAGGCCAGGAGTTTCTAGCATGTAATGCTCTACTTTGAGCTAAGTGGTCTCCAAATGAGATCAATTGTAGTGTCCTTGGAATGCAATATCTTATTAAAGTTGAGGGCAGCTTCAGTCTGCTTCTTTGTTTGCACAGTAGAATCAGTGCCTCCCTTAGTTGGATGAACTGGATGTCTCTCTTCTACAAGTTAAGCTATGAGCTTCAGATTCACAAGACCTTTAGTTTAAATGACCAGCACAGAGTGGAGAAATTGAGAGCCAAAAGGAGAAGCGTGTATAAACCACTGCTCATATGAGTCTGCAAAAAGCATGAAACAATGGCTCTGAAAGGTGTGAAATACCCTGTCATCTCACTCAGGGCCCCAGCTGTAGAATGTGGAAATTTTACAAGATACCAGGCGCCAACATTTTGTTTGCTGTCTCCTTGCCCTGCCTGCAGCTGCCTCTTACTGTTAGTTTTTCCCACAATGGGGAGTTAATCAGATTACTGTGGACCGCCCAGAATTATCAGCGTTGCCGACATTCATAGAGCCGGTTTGCCTGGAGAATACATCCATCATCAAACATAATGATGGCTGTAAATAACCATTGAAGAAATTGACATCAATGAGTATTTTCAACTATGAATCAAACTGAGTATGTGGGTTTGAATGTTGGAGGGACTGGAATGAAGGGCATTTCTTTGAGATATGATAAATTAACATTGCTGCTGAATTTAGGGGCTCTTGCTCCAGAATTTGGTCCCATTGTGCTATGGAGTACATTGGCCTCTGCATATAAGTGCCTCGACTGATGGGTATTTATAGAAATTGTCTTGAAAAAATCATCTTTACAAAAATTATGACAGATTAAGAACAAGTTAGACAAACATCTGTCAAGGATGGTCTAGATAATACGTAGTCCTGCCTCAGCACAAGGGACTGGACTAGTATGACCTATTGAGGTCCCTTCCAGTCATACATTTCTATGATTCTCACCACAGAACTGTCCATGCACACAATATACAGAATATTCTTATATATTACACCATTATTTAGCTACCGATGATGTTATATCTAATTGCTGCATTTTTTCCTTTAAGGTTCTAATTCTCTATGGAAAAAGTAGTCTTGCAGTTTCTCATTCTGTTGTCATGGGGGTGTCGAGTTCATCCCAGGCCCTTTAAGAACAGGAGCAGAACTAGGAGGCTCCAGGCATGCACTTTCTTTGCCTTGTTCTCTCGCAGTTGGCTTGGATCAGCTCTGTCAGACAGAAGGGTCAGTGGACACGTCTCGTCACATAATCACAAGAATCTTCCATTGGCACACGTATCATATTGTGTTTCATTGCTCAGAAAGGAGACCAGGCATCCTCTGTAGTGCCTAGTGCTGAGGGGGTTTGGTGGAACAAGAAAGAAGAATGTTTGGAGGGACACTTCATCCTCTGAATGCCAGGATGCCACAGTGGGAAACGAGTTCACACATGCCTTGAATATCAATAGACTCGCAGGATGTATGGCAGCTGTCTGTTAGCTATGCTGAAAGTACTTCTTATGCCTAAAAAGAGGTCACATCACTGTTAGTTAAAACAGGGATTTGGGTAGTGTCAGATGGAGAAGCAGTGATACTCAGCAAGGAGGGAAAATTCACTTCACTTATATCAGGTGCTGCTTTGTTGGGGGGAGGTGGCGGTCTGTAGGATAGATATTGGGTGGAACATCTTGGGCTTATGGGAAAACTCATTAAAAAATTAAGTTCACCACAACAGGCTGAGGAAGGTTAGTATAGTGGAAGGGTCCACATAAAATGTCTCATTAGAAATGGGTGGTATAGCACCTTCTCTGCAAAACTCTAACTAATTCTACTAACTCACTTGTGAAGTGGGTCAGTATCATGATACCCATCTCACATTGGGAAACTGAGGTGAGTGACTTGCTTAAAATAATAAACTGAGTCAGTAGCTGAGCAGAGAGGCAGCATGGTCCAATAGCTAAGGTACTAGACTGAGATTCAGGAGAGTCTTCTCCTGGCTGTGCTAGTGAGCTGCTTTGTGACCATGCACAAATCATTTCACCTCTCACTGTCTCTGTTTTTCCAGACTGCAAACTCTTCAGGGCAGGAGCTGTTTCTTACTAGGCATATGTACAGCATTTAACACACTGGTGGCCCAATCTCAGCTGAATCTTCTAGGCCAGTGGCTCTCAAACTTTTGTACTGGTGACCCCTTTCACATAGCAAGCCTCTGAGTACGACCCCTTCTTATAAATTAAAAAATGTTTATATATTTAACATCATTATAAATGCTGGAGGCAAAGCGGAGTGTGGGGTGGAGGCTGACAGCTCGCGACCCCAGTTTGAGAACCCCTGTTCTAGGCATTACCTTAGTATACATAACAACAACCCAAGACTCCTGGCTCCCAGTTCTGCACATAGATCCTGGTTTTTCTTTTTCTTCTGCAAAGATCAGTTCTATGGCCTAGGACCACTTTAGTAAGGGCTTAGATGTCTTGGTTTTAAAAAGCCTGGGGACAGTGTACACTGGCAATAAGCAAAGGTCAGAAATTTTTGGTAAAAACGTTTGTTATAAACGCAGCCACGATGGCACTGCTCAAAGATCTTATGTGAAAAATAAACCCTGTATTGGAAATGGAGAAAGAATCAAAGAAGGTACAGAGTCAAAGCGGCTAACAAAGAACAGATAGGGCATCACAAAATGAGAATGGGTTAGTGCTGCCAAAGGGCTATGGAGAAGAAGAGGGCCTATTATCTTGGGGAAAAAAGAGCACTAGATGGTAAATGTGCCCACTAATAAATAAAGGAAAAGAGGTGACATTCATGATGATGTTTAAATGACTGAGGTGCCAAGCAGCTTGTTAAAATATCTCATGGTCTTGAACAAGGAAAACAAAGAACAGCGTTTTGGACAATCAGGAAGCAACAGCAACCTAATAAATAGAACTATTGATAAAATGCAAGCAAGGAAATGTTAGTGGAAAATAAATCTCTACAAATAATCAGCTAATGGATTAAATGCATCTGAGGGTGAGAAGGAAATTAGTTGATCAATTCACTCAGCAACTGCTAATTATATTTGACAAGTCATGGAGTATGGGGAGGTATTTGAAGACTGGAGAAAAGCAGTTGTGGTACCAATGTTTAAGGCTGCCTTGTGACTGTGTAAGGGATGGGCCCAGTGAAAGGCAAGGTGGCTGACTCAAGGATCCTTTGAAAGGTGCAATCTGCATTCCCCTCTGTGCCACCCAGCTTCATTGGCCAGTGCTGCAGCTCATAGTCCCGTGATCATAGCCCCAATTTTGAAGAACTCCACCGGCAGCATTAATTTCAGTCGTGTTTGAACTCAGGGGAGCACAACCACCACATTGTTTCTGGGTCTTAGGCTCCTTCCACCCTCTTCCCTTCGCTGTGTGCACCCATCTTTGTCCTTAAAATATGGAGGAGTGGGGGTGCGGGAAATCTAACATTCCTGGAAATTAATGTCTATTCAATCTAACTGCTGAACAAGGGATTACTTCCTCCACCCCTGGCACAGGTGCCCTAGAGCAAGGCTATGTGAATGACAGCATGGGAGGAGGAGAAAGACGATGAGTTTGGCAAGGCTGGGTACCATATCCTGGGACGCAGGGCAGAGCTTAACCCTGAAAGGGAGTGGGTGATTTTTTCTTGCCTTTCCTACCTATGCTCCTTTAGTTTCTCTTTTGCTATAAAGCATAACCCCTTGAGGAGAAGACCTTGTATTTGTTCATGCTCATTCTTCCAGCTTGCAAACCAATATTAACGATCAGGCTTCCAGGAATGTCCAATACAAATGAATACAATGGATCATTGCTTGAGTGGGAGGTTTTCAAAGATAGAAATGGGAGCTTGACACCTTACTCCCATTGATTTCAAAGGGCTTCCAGTGGGAGATGTGCACCTGCCTCACTTTTGTGCCTTTAAAAATCTTGCCCTTAATAACTATGAGCTCAGTACTTTGGTCCTCACGCAAGCAAAAGCCTCATTAATTTTGGTTGGACAAACTTTCTTGAATAAGTACGACAGGAGTGAACCCTTTCTTAGTTAACTGTAACCCATTTATATCCATACACAGAAGGTAACATTCCGTGTTCCATAAAATATTGTCAGACATTTACCTAAAAACAATACAATGGAAAAGTCTGGGCTTCATCCCCAAGCTGTCACAAAGTAGAGTCAATCAGAAACTAGAATTCCCATCCCAAGGGAATTGCCCACATTTCATTTTTCCCCCTATGAATTGGAACAAAAAGTCAAAATTTCAATTTTTTTTCATGGAACAGAAATTACTGATAATTTCAATTTGGGAACATTTTGTTTCGATTATGTCTAATTGTTTTGTTTCAAAAATGTCAAATTGTTTCATTTTGATGATTCCAGCACATTATAATATAAAATAGTAAATATAATATAATATTAATTTTAATACGACAGTCTAAATGAAATTAAACAAAACTAAATGACACAGTTAAAACAACAGTTTTACCTTGTCAAAATAGGAAAGTCAAAACGGTTTGTTTCAAAACTTTCCAGTAGAAAATTTCATTGAAATGGACACAGACTCTGAAAATGTTTAGATTTCCACGAACCTGCATTTTCTGAAAGAAAATGGTTCTGTCTAAAATGGTTTGATCAGCTCTATCAAAAGGCTACTCTGAATATATCATCTGAAAATATATTTTCCTCAGCATGATTCTGACCAAGAACCTCCTAATGCCAATTGGTAAGGGGGTGCACAGAGTTGCTGGAATTTCCTGATTCTGGGATGTACATTCTGGTTCCCCACAGAATGTCATGTGAGGTCTCAAATGAAAGCCAGTGACAAACTGATCATCAATATAATTGTGAAATGTACATACAGATACTATGTAAAGAGATATGTATAAATACTGAGAACATATTCTTAAAGTCTGTATCCAATTATTAGTCACCAGAAACAGTGACAAACAAGTTTTCTGTCAGATGGGAGACGTCTCTCCATTTATCTGTTTACACGTAAATTGAATAATGTCTCATTCACCACGGGTCCCCTATCTCCAGTCTGAACCAAATGAAAATGAAGGATTGAAAGAAAGAACTTCATAAAGGAACTAACAGGAAAAGAAACATGGCAGGGGAAGAAAATCTTATCTGGAGGTGTATATCAAAGGTTTGCTTGAGTGTATTTTGGGGGATGCCCAGGCACCATTCACTGAGGGAGTAGTACAGTGCTTTTGCTTCATGAAAATGGGATCTCAGCCAGGCTGGGTTGGAAACACTGAAGAACTTTGGGTGAGATCAGCTTCTTTAGACAAAAGAGTAACACGTTTGTTAGGCTTAGTCTCATGAAAATGTGTTATGATTTTGTTTTACATGTAACCATTTGTTTCCAGTATTCTTACTCATTAGCACTTGAATCTCTATTCTTTAATATTAAACTTATTCTTGTTTCACTATAAATATATCTAAGTGCCTGTGTTTAACAGAGCTGTGTTCTAATGTATAACTAATCAGCTGAGGTGTACTGTTCTAGAATTACCAGGACTGCTATTCCCAAAGGGAATGGATCAGGGGCTGGACACTCCAGGGAACGCACTGAATATTTGGGGGTTGGTGTGTGTCTGTTGCTACCTATACAGGGAGAGCGAGGCCTGTGGAGGCCTGGAAGGTAGAGTTCAAACTGTCTGGGGCTGCTGGATTCAGGGAGCTGACCCACAGCAGGCACAGACAAGACTGCTTCATGCTAAGGGCAGGTGGTGGTGAGGTGCCTTTCAACCCTGGGTACCCCAAGGAGTGTCACAACCATTATATTTAGATTTGTATCATTTAGTATATGGTCAAGTATATATCTGTTGTTCCCATTTCCTAGTCTCACTCTCCTCTGCCCTGAGACGATGAGCTCCTCACAGCAGCAATTATCCCTACTTAAAGATCTGGAAAGAGCTGAACACATTGTGGGAGCTACCGTAGATAATAAATGGTTGTTAATTAATTATTATTGATGAGATTAATTTTAGTACCTTTGACATGGTGTGAGAAATTTCCCTGGCGCTCTGGTAGGTCATTTTGCATTAGATAAGTGCATCCTTCATAGGAAGCAATTTGCATTGGGTTGGCGCAATTCTCACCTTCAGTTGTAACAATGAATTTGGTGCACAGCTGGTGCAATGATAATTCTTATGAACATGCAAAAGCTATTTTAAGACAGTTATTAAATTATTAATTCAGGAAAATTAATGCGTGACTTATGAGCTAAATCAAAAGTCAAAATCAGATTGATCATATCTGATGTTATGACACAAAAATGGTGAATTTTTTGAGTATGACCATAATGCATGAGTCAAGTTGCCTCCAGGTTGCTCATTCTTCCAACACTTATCTGCTCTCTATCCTTATCGTTGTAACTTGTGCGAGTCCAGTATGCTCCATGAAATATCTTATGATGGTATTTTTAGACTGTTTTACAAAATTCATGGTTGAAGGGAATTTGGATCACATAACGTTTGATACAGAGCTTCATGAACTCCTATTTGCAAATTTAATTCAATCTGTCTTGGATTAGGAGCACTGTCATGGATTGAAAATTGCCTGATGAACCATAAGCAAAGGATAACAATCAGAGGGATGCATGTGCAAATTTGCGGGGAGGTGTTTTGTGAAGTTCTGCAGGAATCAGGATGAGGTCTGGTTTGATTTAACATCTTCATTAATAAGCCAGAAGAAGCAGTACACAGCTCACAAATGAAAGTTGTGGCTAATACTACCCTGTTTCCCCGAAAATAAGACAGTGTCTTATATTAATTTTTGCGCCCAAAGATGGGCTAGGTCTTATTTTCAGGGGAAGTCTTATTTTTCCTGGAGCTTTGGGGCCTTATATTCCGGGGTGGCCTTATTATCGGGGAGGTCTTATTTTCGGGGGGATGCCTTATATTACAGCGAGAGGCAAAACTGGAAGTAGGTCTTATTTTCGGGGGATGTCTTACTTTCGGGGAAACAGGGTATATTGGGAGGAGTTGCAAGCGCCCATGAAGACAGAGAAATAACATAGGGCTCTGTAGAGGTTAGCAATATCATGGACAGAAAAGAACAGAATGAGAGACAGATACCCAGTTTGGAGAGGAAGGATAGATCAGTGGTTAAGGGGCTAGCCTGAAAAGATCTGAGTTTCTTGCTGTGCCAGTCTTCCTGTGCAATTTTGGGTACATCCCTTAGGGCAAGATTTTGAAAGGTTTTTAGGTGCCTAAAGATACAGATAGATACCTAGTGGGATTTTCAAAAGTACCAAGATGCCTAACTCCCATCCCTAAAAAGAACAGGAGTACTTGTGGCACCTTAGAGACTAACAAATTTATTAGAGCATAAGCTTTCGTGGGCTACAACCCACTTCTTCGGATGCATATTGAGTGAAACATATCGAGGAGATATATATACACACATACAGAGAGCATGAACAGGTGGGAGTTGTTTTACCAACTCTGAGAGGCCAATTAAGTAAGAGAAAAAAAACTTTTGAAGTGATAATCAAGGTAGCCAAGTACAGACAGTTTGATAAGAAGCAAGTGTGAGAATACTTACAAGGGGAGATAGATTCAATGTTTGTAATGGCTCAGCCATTCCCAATCCCTATTTAGCCCTGAGTTGATTGTGTCTAGTTTGCATATCAATTCCAGCTCAGCAGTCTCTCGTTGGAGTCTGTTTTTGAAGTTTTTCTGTTTTAAGATAGCCACCCGCAGGTCTGTCATAGAATGGCCAGACAGGTTAAAGTGTTCTCCCACTGGTTTTTGAGTATTATGATTCCTGATGTCAGATTTGTGTCCATTAATTCTTT
>NW_020664593.1:7635068-7661606 GCF_002925995.2 Terrapene triunguis | reverse complement strand
AAAGAATTAATGGACACAAATCTGACATCAGGAATCATAATACTCAAAAACCAGTGGGAGAACACTTTAACCTGTCTGGCCATTCTATGACAGACCTGCGGGTGGCTATCTTAAAACAGAAAAACTTCAAAAACAGACTCCAAGGAGAGACTGCTGAGCTGGAATTGATATGCAAACTAGACACAATCAACTCAGGGCTAAATAGGGATTGGGAATGGCTGAGCCATTACAAACATTGAATCTATCTCCCCTTGTAAGTATTCTCACACTTGCTTCTTATCAAACTGTCTGTACTTGGCTACCTTGATTATCACTTCAAAAGTTTTTTTTCTCTTACTTAATTGGCCTCTCAGAGTTGGTAAAACAACTCCCACCTGTTCATGCTCTCTGTATGTGTGTATATATATCTCCTCGATATGTTTCACTCAATATGCATCCGAAGAAGTGGGTTGTAGCCCACGAAAGCTTATGCTCTAATAAATTTGTTAGTCTCTAAGGTGCCACAAGTACTCCTGTTCTTTTTGCGGATACAGACTAACACGGCTGCTACTCTGAATCCCATCCCTAGGCACTCTTGAAAAACCTAGGTGCCTTCCTGCTCCTTTAGGTGCCTAAATGCCTTTAAAAATCTAAACTTTAGTCTCCTTGTGCCTCATTGGGATGTTGGGAGGATAAATACATTAAAAGATTGAGAGGTGCTCAAATACTACAGTAATGGGGGCCATATAAGCACCACAGATCAACTGTGAACCTCTTGTCCTCATTTGGTTAGTAGGTATTCACACAAGTAGTCCCATAGAAGTCAATGGAACTACTTGTGTGAGTAACTGCTAACCACTGTGAATAAGGGAATCACAATCTGGCCTGCTATTTGCAAGGGGAAAATGCAAGCTAGGGCCCAACTCAGATAGCATCCCTATTCAGGACAGCATATTTAGCACATGCTCAACTTTACACATGGGTTTAAGTACCAGTGAAGTCAATGGGATTTAAGCATATGCTTAAAGATACACATGTGATTAAATGCCTTTCTGAATCAGGGCCTAACAGAGTACACCTGGGGAGAATAACCCAAAACACTGGTAGTCAATGGGAGAGGAAAACTGCAACAGCCGTAATGCTGAATGAGACCTAGACATGATGGGAGAGGGCAAATTCTGCATGAAGTAGACACATTATATGCTGGAAGAAATAAGTTTCAGCTGCAGCTACAGAGGCATCATGTCACAGAGCAGGGCTGTATCAGTCTTCATCTACACGGCTCTGGTAAGAATATACACTAGAACACCACCATCAGCTCTGGCCTCTGCTTTACCAAAAAGATGAAGACAAACTGAAGGAAATTCAAAGAAGAGAAAGACTGTAAAACATAACTGAATAAGGACAGCACAACAAATTCTATGCAACATGTTTCACTAAGACCTTGTCTACACAGATCAGCAATGTGCTCTACAGCAGTGTGATTCCTTGAAGCACACTAACATGTTGTGCATTAAGTGATCCACGTAGACCCTGCTGGTGTGCTTCAGCATAGTGCTGTTTGAAACAGTGCAACATTAGAGTGCACTAAGGAACCTTTAATGCACACCAGCAAGGTGTGCACAGACAGATTAATGCACAACACATCAGTGCACTTTAGACATCACTCCCCCTCCTGTGTAGAGTGCATTACCCCACTGTGTAGACAAGCCCTTAGAGAATCCCTACCTAGAGGATTAGATTGGATCAAGGCTCATTCCACAGAACAAGACCTGTCCAACATCATACTAGCTGAATCAGTGATGAGTTGGTACAAAGGACTCCAGATCTACCACAGACTAATGGCCAGATTTTCAAAAGAGCTCAGCATCCAACAAGCCTTTTGCGAACAGGGGCTGCTAACAGGGAGTTTCGCAAGGGAGTTTGGAAGGGGAGTGGGAAGGGGCGAGGGTCCCTTGCCGGTTCTATCTGTGTTCCCTTTATTCCCCTTAAAACCTACAACTTCTTGCTTAAACAACCCTTTCAGAGGACAGGGGGCTGCAGACGGGAGTTTGACAGAGGGAGGCTTATGACGGTTAGGAAGACCTGCAACACCTGTGCCAGCACTGCTTCTGTCTCCTCCACCTGTGCCTGTAGCCAGACAGAGCACCTGAGCATGGATGCTTCTACCCAGATCCTGGTGTGGTTTTGCAGAGACGGTAACTTGCAATTTCCACTTACTGATATCCAGGCTGGGGGAACCATCCAATGTGAAAGGTGCCTGCTGGTGGAATCTCTCAGACAGCAGGTGGGAGAGCTACAGGAGGAGGTGGCTAGGTTGAGGAGCATCCGAATCCATGAGCAATTCCTGGACAGTGTCCATGTGGAGACAGCTGAGGTAGCTGTCCCAGTACACAGGACTGCTGATACACCACTGGTGGAGGAGGAGATGGCTCAGGGTGGACACTGGCAGCTGGTTACTTCTGGCAGCAGGCAGTGCTCCACCCCTGCTCCGAACCCTCCCGCCATGGTAATAGGTAACCGTTATGCTCTTCTTGATACAGGAAAGAAGGCATCACCCCCTACAGTAAAGGAGGAGAAGCCTCGTACCCCTAAGGCTGGGAGGTCTGCTGCCACCACTGCGAATAGGAAACGTAGGGTAGTGGTGGTTGGAGACGCTCTGCTGAGGGAGACGGAGGTGCCCATCTGTCGCCCTGACATTTCATCTCGGGAGGTATGCTGCCTGCCGGGAGCCCGTATCCGAGAAGTTACGGAGGCACTGTCGAGGATTATCCAGCCCTCTGACTACTACCCCATGCTACTCATCCATGTGGGCACAAATGATACTGCGCGGTGTGACACTGAGCGGATCAAGAGTGACTACAGGGCTCTGGGAGTACGGGTGAAGGAGTTTGGAGCGCAGGTGGTATTCTCTTCGATTCTTCCTGTCAAAGGTAGGGGCCCAGGCAGAGACAGATGCATCACGGAGGTGAATGCCTGGCTGCGAAGATGGTGTCGCCAGGAGGGCTTTGGCTTCCTAGACCACGGGATGCTATTTGAGGAAGGACTGCTAGGCAGAGATGGCGTTCACCTTTCGAGGAGGGGAAAGACCCTATTTGGACACAGACTGGCTAGCCTAGTGAGGAGGGCTTTAAACTAGGTTCGACGGGGACAGGTGAGCAAAGCCCGCAGGTAAGTGGGGAACATGGAGACCTGGGAGATGGGTCGGAAACGAGAGGGAGTGTGGGCTATATTGGCAGAGAGAAAGGAGGGTCAGGACAAAACTGGGAGGAAAGATCAAACCAGTATCTTAGATGCCTATATACAAATGCGAGAAGTATGGGTAATAAGCAGGAAGAACTGGAAGTGCTAATAAATAAATACAACTATGACATTGTTGGCATCACTGAAACTTGGTGGGATAATACACATGATTGGAATGTTGGTGTGGATGGATACAGCTTGCTCAGGAAGGATAGACAGGGGAAAAAGGGAGGAGGTGTTGCCTTATATATTAAAGATGTACACACTTGGACTGAGGTGGAGATGGACATAGGAGATGGAAGTGTTGAGAGTCTCTGGGTTAGGCTAAAAGGGGTAAAAAACAAGGGTGATGTCATGCTAGGAGTCTACTACAGGCCACCTAACCAGGTGGAAGAGGTGGATGAGGCTTTTTTTAAACAACTAACAAAATCATCCAAAGCCCAAGATTTGGTGGTGATGGGGGACTTCAACTATCCGGATATATGTTGGGAAAATAACACAGCAGGGCACAGACTATCCAACAAATTCTTGGACTGCATTGCAGACAACTTTTTATTTCAGAAGGTTGAAAAAGCTACTAGGGGGGAAGCTGTTCTAGACTTGATTTTAACAAATAGGGAGGAACTCGTTGAGAATTTGAAAGTAGAAGGCAGCTTGGGTGAAAGTGATCATGAAATCATAGAGTTTGCAATTCTAAGGAAGGGTAGAAGGGAGAACAGCAAAATAGAGACAATGGATTTCAGGAAGGCAGATTTTGGTAAGCTCAGAGAGCTGATAGGTAAGGTCCCATGGGAATCAAGACTGAGGGGAAAAACAACTGAGGAGAGTTGGCAGTTTTTCAAAGGGACACTATTAAGGGCCCAAAAGCAAGCTATTCCGCTGGTTAGGAAGGATAGAAAATGTGGCAAAAGATCACCTTGGCTTAACCACGAGATCTTGCATGATCTAAAAAATAAAAAGGAGTCATATAAAAAATGGAAACTAGGACAGATTACAAAGGATGAATATAGGCAAACAACACAGGAATACAGGGGCAAGATTAGAAAGGCAAAGGCACAAAATGAGCTCAAACTAGCTACGGGAATAAAGGGAAACAAGAAGACTTTTTATCAATACATTAGAAGCAAGAGGAAGACCAAAGACAGGGTAGGCTCACTGCTTAGTGAAGAGGGAGAAACAGTAACAGGAAACTTGGAAATGGCAGAGATGCTTAATGACTTCTTTGTTTCGGTCTTCACCGAGAAGTCTGAAGGAATGCCTAACATAGTGAATGCTAATTGGAAGGGGGTAGGTTTAGCAGATAAAATAAAAGAAGAACAAGTTAAAAATCACTTAGAAAAGTTAGATGCCTGCAAGTCACCAGGGCCTGATGAAATGCATCCTAGAATACTCAAGGAGCTAATAGAGGAGGTATCTGAGCCTCTAGCTATTATCTTTGGAAAATCATGGGAGACGGGAGAGATTCCAGAAGACTGGAAAAGGGCAAATATAGTGCCCATCTATAAAAAGGGAAATAAAAACAACCCAGGAAACTACAGACCAGTTAGTTTAACTTCTGTGCCAGGGAAGATAATGGAGCAAGTAATTAAGGAAATCATCCGCAAACACTTGGAAGGTGGTAAGGTGATAGGGAACAGCCAGCATGGATTTGTAAAGAACAAATCATGTCAAACCAATCTGATAACTTTCTTCGATAGGATAACGAGTCTTGTGGATAAGGGAGAAGCTGTGGATGTGGTATACCTAGACTTTAGTAAGGCATTTGATACGGTCTCGCATGATATTCTTATCGATAAACTAGGCAAATACAATTTAGATGGGGCTACTATAAGGTGGGTGCATAACTGGCTGGATAACCGTACTCAGAGAGTTGTTATTAATGGTTCTCAATCCTGCTGGAAAGGCATAATGAGTGGGGTTCCGCAGGGGTCTGTTTTGGGACCGGCTCTGTTCAATATCTTCATTAACGACTTAGATATTGGTATAGAAAGTACGATTATTAAGTTTGCGGATGATACCAAACTGGGAGGGATTGCAACTGCTTTGGAGGACAGGGTCATAATTCAAAATGATCTGGACAAATTGGAGAAATGGTCTGAGTTAAACAGGATGAAGTTTAACAAAGACAAATGCAAAGTGCTCCACTTAGGAAGAAAAAATCAGTTTCACACATACAGAATGGGAAGAGTGTCTAGGAAGGAGTACGGCAGAAAGGGATCTAGGGGTTATAGTGGACCACAAGCTAAATATGAGTCAACAGTGTGATGCTGTTGCAAAAAAAGCAAACATGATTCTGGGATGTATTAACAGGTGTGTTGTGAGCAAGACACGAGAAGTCATTCTTCCGCTCTACTCTGCTCTGGTTAGGCCTCAGCTGGAGTATTGCGTCCAGTTCTGGGCACCGCATTTCAAGAAAGATGTGGAGAAATTGGAAAGGGTCCAGAGAAGAGCAACAAGAATGATTAAAGGTCTTGAGAACATGACCTATGAAGGAAGGCTGAAAGAATTGGGTTTGTTTAGTTTGGAAAAGAGAAGACTGAGAGGGGACATGATAGCAGTTTTCAGGTATCTAAAAGGGTGTCATAAGGAGGAGGGAGAAAACTTGTTCACCTTAGCCTCTAAGGATAGAACAAGAAGCAATGGGCTTAAACTGCAGCAAGGGAGGTCTAGGTTGGACATTAGGAAAAAGTTCCTAACTGTCAGAGTGGTTAAACACTGGAATAAATTGCCTAGGGAGGTTGTGGAATCTCCATCTCTGGAGATATTTAAGAGTAGGTTAGATAAATGTCTATCAGGGATGGTCTAGACAGTATTTGGTCCTGCCATGCGGGCAGGGGACTGGACTCGATGACCTCTCGAGGTCCCTTCCAGTCCTAGAATCTATGAATCTATGAATAAGCCGAGCTCTTTTGAAAATCTGCCCAGTTAATTTAGAGCCTGAATGGGTCCTGTGCACTTTAGAAAATGTGGCCCTACAATGTACAATCTTCTTCCAGTTGTAAATGTATAACATGATAAGACCTTGTATGGAAAGAGTTAACTACTTCATGGTTATTAATCCTTCCTTTGTAATGCTTAAATAATCTGCATACCCTTCACAAGATCATAAATTGTAATTACTACTAATCAGCAGTGACAACTATATTTACCTGTGTTTATTTTTTTCTCTGAAGTATTTTACTTGTTTTGCAAGGGGAAAAATAATAAAAAAAAGTTTATACACAAGAAAGAAATCAGGAATGTTTGGAAAAAGTAAATATATTTAATCTATCTATCTGTCCAGGTTCTCAAATTAGCACACGTCATCATAGTATCTGACAGCCTTCGTAGCTTCAGAGAGCTTATTTTAGCTAGTTCACTCTATACTATGCTAGTATACTGTATGCTACCAAGTATTCGAAGAGAGTATACACTGAGAAGTGAGAGGGCTGGAATTGCTGAGGATGGCATAAGGAGGAGAAATGGGATGAGAATGAGTGGTTGGGGAATATTTCCTAAGGGAGAGTCTAATGAGACTGTGGAATAGTCTCATAAGGGAATTAGTGGGAGCCCCATCAGCTGGGGTACCTGCTGGGCAAGGCACTGGAAAGAATATTGTACCTTAATTCTATACTGGCAGTGTCTCAGGGGAAAAAGAAGATGGGCAAGATGATCTAACAGAAAGCCAGTTTGTTCTACTGTTTAAAACACTGGACTGGAGACCTGGCTCTACCACTTACTTGCTGTTACTGTGCCTCAGTTTCCCCGGTTGTTGAAATGGGAATAATGACACTTTCTTTCTCCCACATTTTGACTGTCTTGTCTATTTAAATTGTTGGCTCTTCATGGCAGGGACTGTCTCACAGTATTTGTCTATACAGTGCCCTGCGCAATGGGGCGCTGATGTTGCGGCCTTTAGGAGCTACTGTAATGCTAATCGTAATAAACAAGGTAACCACATCCCTCAGTGAGCACGGTGCATGTACCACCTCAGAAGTTAAAAGAGCCTATTTTTAAGTTATCCAAGAGCTAAAATAGGCATCTGAACTATTATTTATCTCAAGGAAAGTGTGTTCTAATTCCACATTCTGGTGGCCAAAGAAATATCAAACTTAAAAAATATATATTGCTTCTGGTCTGATACACATCATGAAACCACAGCTCCAAATGCAATTTTTCCTCACAAAATTACAAAGTGTTAAAAATAATAACATTCTGTGAGATAGATTGGCATTAACCCTATTTTAAAAGTGGGGAAACGGAGGCACAGAGCAGCAAAGTGACTTGTTGAAGACTTTAAAGGAGCAAAGGTTTGAATCAGGAGGTTCCATATTTCTAGGCCTGTGTTTAGACCAAACGACCACAAAGGCTTAGAGCAAAAACACCCTCTGAACCTTAACCACAGTGTTAGCGTAATGCTATAAAACACACACACTGGATCACATTACACACTCAGAACCCAATTTTCCACTTTGGTTCCTAACCTGAGTGCCCAAATACCTATTTTAGGTGCCTACGTGCCTGGCAGAGCACCCATCTGAAGGATTTGGACACGTGGCTCTGAAAAGCGGAGCCTCCCACTTTGTGGAGCTGAGAGATTTCCAGGTGGATTTATAGCAGAATAGTTGCTGCTCTGTTAGACTCGCTAATGTAAAGGAGTCCCATGGTGTCACCTCTTACTTCAGTAGCTTGTGGAGGTGGTTGAGCTGACACACTTGACAAAAGGAGGTGTGAGTCCAGTCAGCTAAGCATGGGAAATAAAAATAGCAACAGCAAATTGGCCACAGTGGGAATGGCAAGTGCATTTGTTCACCTGAAGGCAAGTGGGCAATTATGCTTTCAGTGGCCAGTCTGTCTTTCCCCACTCAACAGAGACCAACGCCTCATCCTCATAGACACAGTGTGCTCAAGGCAACCCATACCCTTTGCCTGGCTCTGAGAAATGTTCCGGACCTTTCCTTCTCCAGGTCAGATTCTTTTCAGAGTTGGAAAAACAGATGAAGCCTGAATTCTTGTGAATGCTGAATCTTATAGCACTGGATAACAAAATGGGGGGGGGGGGGCAGAAGTGTTTGTGTTTCTGTATGGTTTTGTTCCACTTGGCTGAGCACAGGCTGAACGCAGAGGCTGTCTCCATCCACAACATCTCAGGGAATGTTTTCACATTTCTATAGACAGGGAGCAGAGCCTTTGGAGATCTCTCCCTACAGAAAAGAACCTGCCACTGATGTCACATTTGCCTCAGAGGCACGTCAAATCGATGGCGCTCAGCTTGAAGAGTGTGTGTGTGTGGGCCGGGGGGGGGGCAATGTCATTTACCACAACCCATGGGAGAGTTGATACCACTCCTGCACGAGTTCAGGTGTCCAGCTATCTGAACTCAGGACCCATCAATCCACAGGCCTGTCCGGGGAACAAGGGTGGCTTCTTTTTAAAAGCTCTGCTTCTTAGAAAGTGCCAGTGCACCAACAGTAGCAAGCTCTATAGGAGCTTTATGCAGACACATTTTGCTCCCAAGCTATCCCAGTACCTCTACTGATTGTAATGGAGTTACTCCAGATTTACACCAGTATAACAGAGATCCATCAGCAATACAGTTACTTAAGAGACCCCAGACTGTGGAGACTGAATGGTGACACGCTGTGGTCTTATAAACAAAGGTAAATCAGAAATAAAAGAAATGGAGCACACCTGTACAAAATATCATCGTCTGTCTAGTGCTGTATCTCTGAGATTATGCAAAGAATAAACACAGGACGTTTCTTTGGCTTCTGTTATTTCCCTAATTTGTAAATCTTTCCAAATCGGATCCACGTCTCTAGTTTCCAGAACATAAATCAATCAATCAATTCTGAAACGTGAGTAAGCAAGCAAGGGTCTGACCTGGCTAACAGAGCTTTGGCCTTTAGAGCAGATTGGCTGTTTAAATTCTAATAGTCTCTGAAAAGAAGCTCTCAGCTACTCCAGTCCCAGCTGTGAGAAGGGGCTGTAAGGAATGGGACAGAAGTGCTGGCTGAGGGGAAACTCACAGCTACACCAGGCCTGACCTCTCCCAGCAAAAGGGCTGTAAGCAACAGGGCAGGAGTGCTGGCTGTGGCGAACTCACAGCTATGTCATTCTCTGCCTCTCCTGGCTGAAGTCAATGTCAGGAATGGTAAGGGAGTGTTAGTCGCGGGACAGCTCATGGCTACCTCCATCCCAGCTTCCTGCAGGAAGCGCTGGAGGGCCCTGTTTGCTATAAGGGACCTCATAGATACTCCAGTCCCAGCATCCGCTGCCAAGTTGTTCGCATGTTCATTTTCATTATTCAAACACACTGATTGAGCATATTCTCAAATCTGTTTGTACATTGTGTATCACCTCTTAAAACTGAAATCTTCATGTAGGCCATCTTCCCTTCCTGATTCAGCACAGCTCATAGTACTGCGACATGGAAAGGTTTTAATAGGACAGTCTGAGAAAAACAAAGGGAGGTGATTAATGTGACGGGCACTGCTGTTTGGTCTCATGCCCCAAGTTTGTCCTATAGCTATGCTGTTTATTTCCTCTCCTTGGATGGGGGATGCTACATTTATTAGCACCGAACTGTCCCTCGTTGCCGGAAGCCACTGCTGCTCTGATCTCCCCAATTCACTTTGCAATTAAATTTTGACCTTTTGTGAAACAGCTGTGCAGGGAAGGTCTTGGCTTTTTCAAGTTTTAGTTGGTCAAAACAGCCTCTGGAAATCCTAACGTGTCTGAACAGGGTATAACAAACTAGAAAATATCACCGCATGGAAAAGGACAGGAGCTTCCCCACTGTTAAAGCAGCAGCCCCCTGGAGCACAGACTGAAAACAAATGTCTCAACAGGTTGGGCCTATTGGGTCTCAGGGAGACTGGTATATATCAGTGTAACTCCACTAAAGTCAAAGGAGTTCCTGGAGAATTACACTGGGGTAACTTGGAAGCAGAATTTGGCCTGTGTCTGTATGGGCACAGGATGGGCCTCAGGTTGATTTAATCAGTGGCAGGTGGAATACTTGAAAGCCCAAACTATATAACTTTTCTACAAATAATTACTAATTGCACTGTAAACAATTGCCCAGCAAGGAAGTTAGAGAGCATCATCTCAGCCACTTTCATTTATTTACTTTGACACCAAACCACCCTTGCACTGATCAGGCACTGCTATTACTCCATAAAGCATGAGAAGCCATATAACGTCTCTCTCTCTCTCTCTCTCATACACACTCAGATGTCCTGATGACTTAAAATCAGTAACAAAACAACCCACTCACATTTACTAACATAATTTTCCATGTAGAGCCTAATCTTCATGGTCAAGCCATGAATCCCTGAAACAAACCACACTGCATATACCAGACCTTTAACTGTTACAGGAGGGAGGCTGGCTAGGGCTGGTCACCAGCCCACAAGTTACAGGACCCTTGATCTTCATGGGTATGGTTTCCAGTAAGCCAGGGCAACTTAAAATAGGTGCAAATATTTTTCCTGGGTTCCTATGAAGTCTCCGGTAGAAATTAAAGATGCCTTTCCCTCCCCCACTGAAGAGAGAAAGTGGACATGCTGCCTGTCCTTCCCTGAGGGTAAGAAATGATTCCAGTGCTTCCATATGCGTTATAAAGAGAGTTTTCCTCCCATCCTCCAGTCCCAAAGCCAGGGATGGGTTCCTACAGCTAAACGGAATGAGGAAGGCTGGGCAGGAGAGCTGAGGTTTGTTGCCTTTCTCTGGAGATCTCAATCCGAGAGCCACAAACCGTTTAGAATCCTTTTACCTGCAGCAGCAGCAGGCGAAGACAGCAAAGGTCTGGAAAGTTAATGTTACTGTGTAAGGGAAGGACGGAGGGGAGAGCTTGGCATGAAGGATTCATGGGCCTTCACGGGGATTTCTATCTAGCAAGGAGTTTGGAGCATTCCCAAAGCCAGTGAGCCACATTGTGTTCTCACATATATTAGTATAAATCTGGAGTCACTTCACTGACCAGCAGAGTTACTGTTTTTGCGATCTTACAGTAGTGTCCAGATGCCCTGATGAGGAGGGGCTTGAAGGAGGAGAGCATAATGGCTTTATGGACTAGGCAGGGTGTTCCAGGCATAAGGGGCAGTGTTGGAGGAAGTCCAAAGCTACTTCTGAGACAGCCAGATAAGTGGGTGGCTTCAGGCTGGCATCGTTAGGGGAGTGGGGCGGGCAGGCGGGCAGGCGGGGGGCGGGGGGGACGAAAATGCAGAAACAGAGAAGCAGAGAGGGGCAGAAAGACATGAAGCTTGAACTTGATGCAGCAGAAGAGGAGGAGTCAGCTGGGCAATTTAAAGGGCAGGGGGGTGATGTGGCCACAACAGCAAGCTGGGAAAATGATCATAACTTTACTCAGATTGACTCTGGTGGAAGTGGGATTAGAATCTCTCCTAGCGTGCTGTTTGTGATATTGGCCATCTTTTCTGATAGTGTACCCATGGAGGGGCGGTTTGCAAAAGGATTTTGGCACTGGGGATTGAGATGGGTGTACATGGGGTGAGTGTGGGTGCTAGAGTTTAGGCTGCTGGAATGGAAGGTGAGTTGGGGTACGCAGCACAGGAGCTCTGAGAAGGTTTGGCAGCTGGGATGCTGGTGAGATGTGTCACAGGAACATACAGGAGGGGGACTTTAGCAGCTGAGGTCTGGTGGTGGAGACACCTGTCAGCAGTGTGTGAGTGGGGGTTTTAGTAGCTGGGGGGACTGAGGCAAGGAGGGAAGTGTACTGCAGGTACCACTTAGTTACCTTCCCTTGTCCCCCTTACACTGGGCTCTCGCTGTCCTTCCAGTTTCCCTCCTACCATGACCCCAATCCTTGCAACAATCTCCAATGTCTTCTTCCTGATCTTAATGATGAATAGAGCATCACAATTTCTTTCTTCTTCTTCTTCTTTTTTTTTTTTTGAATAGTAAATTCACCAAAAATGCATTTTGGGGCGTCACAAAAGTGATTCATGAATTCAGGTCAAATTCAGTGAATAGTTTCTGATTCAAAAATAGGGGGGGAATTACAGAAAAGATAGAAAGATTCATTCTGGCCATTTTGAAACAAAATATTTTGACTTTTCATTTGATTTCATTACATTTGTTTTGCTTCAAACTTTAGCTCAATTTAAAAACTAAACTAAACTAAAACCAACCCCTCATCCCCTCCCCCAAGAAGGTGAAAAAAACTGATAATGACCTAAAATAAAAGGAAAATCCCAAACAAATTTACTTCAGGTCAAACAAAATATTTCATTCAACCCAAAACAAATTATTTTTTTCATTCTTTTTTGTTTCAGCGAGAAAAACAACAACCCCCAAATCCCTCCAAAATCAATTTCAGTTTGAACCAAACCAATTTTTCCCCACAGATTTTTTGGTTCAGCCACTGCTCAGCTCAGTTCATATGATGAACTCACTGGAGCGGGAGTGGGTACCATGACTCCCTGAATTCTGGAGGAAGGCCCACAGCAGACACTTCACTGGAGCTGAGAGAGTGTGCAGTGTCAGGGCCAGAACACACTTGTCACTTGTCCCAGTTTTCCTGGAATCATTCCTTTTACTAGGTAACTGTCCCAGGAAACGTGCAAGTCTTCCCAGGACATTAAAAGTCTCCTTTTTTTTGGTCAGTCATGCCTCTGCTGGCTCCCTCAGCCCATAAAAGCTCTAGAGAGAGGAGTTGCAAGGTGGCAATGTCTGCACACAAGTAGGTCTGCCTTTGAAGTGTCTGGCAGCCACGGGGATGGGGCAACTCAGGAGCAGCGAATGGGATAGGGGTCAAGGCTGGCAGCACCCAGTCACCCGCACACAGGCACTGGTTATGGGGGTCACCACTGGGCAGGAGTGGAGTGGATGCAGCCAGCCTCTTGTCCTGCTTGACAAGGTCTGTGCCTAGGTCAGCATTGGGAGCAGAAATCTGTGCGGGCTGGTACCCTCTCCTGAGAATGAGATGAGGAGACAGTGCAGGGGAACCAGGGGACGTGGTACCCAGGGCTGTATGTGGTCAGGGGGGCACAAGCAGATGTCCCTTTTTTTTTTTACCTCAGTGGTGGCAACCCTTGCCCAGATGGGATTTTGCTCACCTTCTCAAAAGCTCCTGAAAACAGGCTATGTCAGTTGACACGTGTCTGTTCAGGAAGCCTCTGCTTTACCTCCCCACACCTGCCTTATTAACTATTTTTAACAGCTCTTCTTGTGTGTGTTTGTTTGGGTAATTCTTGTTTCCTCCCATTTAGCATGTAGGAAAAAGCATTAGTAACACTCTTGGTTTTAAACGAACCCTATTAATATTTGCCTCTGCAAGGGACTGTGGGATAATTTTGATAAATGGGGCTCGGAAGCTGATCTGACAGAGCCTGGCGCAGTGCTTGTGTGTTCTCAGCACATCGCTGCACACACTGAAGGAGGCAGGGAGGGGGCTGCGCAGCATGGGGTCAGGGTGATGTGAGGGGGAGAGAAGGAGATCTGGAAGACTGAGCAGCTCTGCACTTTAAATCAAGCTCCTTGAAATAGCACAAAGGGACCTAAGCAGGATGAAAAACATGGGCAGAAGAGAACAAAATGATAGTCAGCTGGAGGAAATGCAAGCTGGTACAACTAGGTAAACATGATCTGAAACACAGAGAGGAGGGTGGGAGCCATTCATGGGAGGGAAAGAGCCAGGAAGCTGTGATGACAAAAGACAGCAAGGGGGAAAGGAAGGCAGCAAATTAGACACAAGCTTGAAGTGTGATTTGGCTGCAAAAAGGTGACCGGCCCTGGTCCAATCCCTCCAGGCTGCAATTCAGCAAATCATATAAGCATGTGAATAAAATTTAAGACATTCATTTTGATGGGACTTCTCGTGTGCTTAAAATAAAGCACATGCCATGTGGGGGCCTCAGTTGTGGACACCATGTTACTATAAAGATAATGACAAATTGGAGGAAGTGACCAGAAAAGAAACAAAAATGATCAGGAGGTGGGGCAAGTGGGGTCAGACTGATGTACAAAGTATGTTTACAAGAGCTTGGCTAAGGGAGGCCAAAGGGGTAGGGGGGACATATTGATTGAATACTTGAAGAGTGGCAGAGGGTTATTAACATCATAAAAGGGGGGCAACCAGAAGCAATGGGGTGGAAATTAATAAAGAATCCAGTTAAGGTGAATGTCATGAAAAACTTCTTGAAAGTGTGTTCTTGACAGTATTTGGCTCTGGAACAGTCTCCCAAGAGGAGAGGTGGAAGCCCCATTGCTTGTCGCTACAGCTGGCTGAAAAATCATGCAACTCCTACAATGCACCTTGCAAGACCAATTATAAGAAAGACCATGGTGTATCATGGGAGATGTAGTCTAGCCAAGAGCCCAGCCCATTGAGGAGAATGGGGACATGAGGCATCCAAACTACAACTCCCATGAGGCACTACAGCAGCTCAGAAGGACACAGATTACTGTTGAACTGACTAGAAAAGCAATGAAATACTATGTTTCAATGTTTCCAATGGAAAAATAATTTGGAAAAATAATTTAGAAAAATTTCCCATGGAAATTTTTGATTTTATGAAACTGCATGTTCCATTTAAAAAAAATCTCAACTGAAAATTCCCAGCTAGCTCTACTCATAAGATATGCAACTAGACTTCAAAAGCCTAGTGAATGTACAAGATGGAAAAATCCCACAGGGGTCCCTGGGAAGACTGACTAGACCAATGGCTCTGAACCTTTCCAAACAACTGTACCACTTTCAGGAGTCTGATTTGTCTTGCGTACCCCCAAGTTTCACCTAACTTAAAAATTACTTGCTTACAAAATCAGACATAAAAATACAAAAGTGTCACAGCACGTGATTACTAAAAAAATGGTTACTTTCTCAGGTTTATCATATAATTATAAAAGAAATCAACTGTAATTTAAATATTGTACTTACATTTCAGTGTATAGTATATAGAGCAGTATAAACAAGTCATTGTTTGTATGGAATTTTAGTTTGTACTGACTTTGCTAGTGCTTTTTTTGTAGCCTGCTGTAAAACTAGGCAAACATCTAGATGAGTTGATGTACTCCCTGGAAGATTTCTGTGTACCCTCAGGGGTACACGTATCCCTGGTTGAGAACCACTGGACTAAATGAACTAATGGGTCTTTTCCAACACTAGATTATGGGCCATATTCAGAACTGTTCTAAAGCGCTGCAATTCTCTTTGACTTCAACAGAGTTGCATTTGCATACAGCAGAGCTAAGTCTGGGCCAGTGAATCTATCCATTTGAGAGGCAACAGCAGAATTCAGTTTAATTAAAGAAAAAAAAACGCTGACAGAGGATCCAAAAATGTTTGGTTGCCAGTGTCTTAACATGATTTTCCATAAGCAGGCTCAGAGGCCTTGTATCCTACAAGGAGATAAAATTGCAGAGCAGAGCGCATTTCTGAAGCAGACCCTTCTGTTTGCCAATAAGCCAATGAACTGCTCTATAGGGCTCTAATTCTAGACAGCTGGTCTCCAACAAGAACTTTCTTTGCATTGGATCTGTTCCCCAGCCTGGGCTATCTTGTGCTTTCCAAACAGTAGATCTCTGTGCAGTAATTTGTCCTCATCTCTCCATGGGATCCCACTTCACAAATGGTGAATCTCATAAAAGCAATTTGCTCCCCATGCAGGGCAGACAAAAACAACACACAAAACGTGCCAGAATAATTAAGTTTCCTCCCATTTGCTGGCTGTGCCGCTGCCTCAAAGTTCCGGGGGAGCATGTATCACTTGTTTTTTTTGTGAGGGCTGCTGTTTGCCTGAAGCTGGTGGAGCCCTCTCCATCTGGCGGTAAGATACGAACCCACTGAGCACAGAGGCAAACTGCTTGGAAGTGGAGATTACAGAGCAGGCAGGCTCAGACTGGGTTGCAGAATTTCACCTGTGTAAGGGGGAAAAGGGAAAAAAGCAACCCACACAACCTATTGAGCAATTGTTCCTGCACAGCAACTTTGGTCTAATTGATTTGGACACCACAGCTAATTTTCTCTCAGACATCTGTTAGCACGCATTAGTGTATGTCATTAGATAGGGAAGCACAGATTAGACACAGGGGCAGAGCTCAAAGGCTCTAGTTTGGGATGCTGGAAGAGGCAATAGGAATGACAACAGAAAGGAGATGTTTGTGCAGGGTGGTACCATTTGGAACGAGCTCCATAGAGAAGGGGAGGGTCTGGTTAGCTATGGATGCTCCCACATAACAACTTAATCTGTTCCACACATTTACCCAGGCAATGAACCACCTTTCACTTGCAGTTGTGCTACCTGAGGTTTTGGCCCTCTCTGTCACACAGGCAATAAAACTGTCCCTAGTAAATCTAAAGCGAAAGCCATTTCCTCTTCCATTTTATTTGTTTTCAACTGTTCTGGTAGTTACTGAGGCTCGCAGGGATCAAATGAGTGCCAGGAGTGAAAGTGAGATCTTCTTCCCACCCTCACCTCAGGGCTGCATCAGTGACCTCCAGAAACATGCTCTTTTGGGGTTTCTACAATTGTGATTGGTCTCTTGTGACAGGACCTGAGTGATGGGTAGCAGCTGGGAGCATGGGACAGGAGGGAAGAGGGGGAATAGGCAGACTTCAGCACAACTCATCTATAATCATGTCTTTGTTAAAGATGCCAACAGAGCAGGCTAGAGGTCCCCTGTTCCAACATAGTTCTGGTTGCAATGAGCAAAAAATCATTACTATCCGATGGCAGTTCAGTGACCTATATGAAAGAATTGCAGGGAAAGGGATCCCACTTCAGTTCCAAATGGATAGCTGTTCACATAAAAAACACAATCACACTTGACACTAACTGGTCCTCTTGTTGGCACTCTCAGCAGGGAGACCAAGGACTGAGCGGGTATGACAGTCTGTACCCTATGTTCACCCCTTTTCCAAGACTATGATAAATTTTGTACAAACTATGTCTTGTAAGGTATCATTTGAAAACCTCATGATTTGCTGATCATTATTGTCCCTGGTAAAATATGTGTGGCAATGTTGTATCTAAAGTTATAAGATTCTATTATATGATATTACTAAGACATATTCCAAATCTGGGGAAGCAGCCACAAATCAGTTCCTCAGAGATAAAAGACAAACTGACACCTCACTGATGTGTCAACGAAATCAAATGGACCATCAACGGGTTAAGTGGCCATTCTTTGGCAGGAAAGAGGGTGCAAGAGAGAAATTTACATCTTGCCAAAGAAAGAGCTGGAGGGGTCCCATCCCCACAGACTTCTTGTCTCTTGAACCCCAGCTGGAGACCATTCTCAAAGAAGAGGGAAAGGTATAAGAATGGGAAACAGACTCCCCAAAATATTCCTCCTTTTCTCCCTACCCACGGCAGCCACAACACCTGAGGAACAAAGAAACAGCTTTGGACTGAGGGAGGGATCCTGTCTGAAAGGCTGCTGGAGCATGTGGTGAGAGAGACTTTTGCTTTGAATTCACTTAGCTTGTTAAGTTAGGTATTAGTTTTGTTTTACCTTTTATTTCTTTGTAACCAATTCTGACTTTTATGCCTCATTACTTGTAACCACTTAAAATCTATCTTTCATTAGTTAATATACTTGTTTTATTAGTTTATCTAAACCAGTGTGTTTGCATTGAAGTTTTGTGCATATCATTTTCTATTAATAAAATGATGAACTTTTTATGAGCTTGTATTGTCCAGGAGGGGTCTGGGCAGTACAAGACACACATTTCTGGGGGAAAGTCTGGGACCATGAATTTGCTGGTGTTGCCCTGCAGTGTAATTCAAGAATGGCTGGCCATAGCACTCATACTGTATAGCTGGGAGTAACTTACATGCTGGGGAGGCTGTATGTGAACTGACCAGGAATGGTTGCTCTCATAGTGAAGCAGAGTAAAAGGCACCCCAGGCTGGAGAATTGAGGAGATGGAGCTGTTCAACAGTCCAGATTGTACCCTGGTTAATGTCACAGTGGGCCATGAAGATTAAGGCTTGGTCTACACTAGAAAATTGTAATGACGAAATGCATCTCTTAATTTTGTCTCATAATTATAAAACCTTCTACTTTCTCTGGCACAGTTAGTCCGGTTTTGGATCAACATAAGCCCACTGCCAGTATAGTTCTATGGGCACAGCGGCAGTATGGACACACACATACCTGTGCCCCTATAAGCAATCCACTTGAAATCCCACAATGCAATATTCCCTTCAGAAGTGATCTACCAAGTACTACTTTTAAATTCTGTTGCCCAGGGGTCACAGCAATCAAAAGTCCACCTTGCTTTTAAATGCCAAATGAGGTCTTACACATGTGGTTCGCTAAGAATAGAGCAGTGCTTTTAAGGCATCAAATGTAGTTTGGCAGGATATCATAAACCATGAATCATTTGAGGTAGCACTGCAGCATTAAACTCATCTGGAGGCGTTGTATACAGTTCGGAAAGGCATCGTGAACCGCAGTCACAAATACATCCACAGCTAAGGCCCTACCAAATTCACGGCCAAGAAAAACACGTCACGGACCGTGAAATCTGGTCTCTGCCCATGAAATCTGGTCTTCTGTGTGCTTTTACCCTATTCTATACTGATTTCACAGGAGAGACCAGTGTTTTTCAAATTGGGGGTCCTGACCCAAAAGGGAGTTGTGTGTGGGGAGGGAGGGGGTGTCACAAGGTTATTTTAGGAAGGTCGTGGTATTGCCACCCTTACTTCTGTGCTGCCCTCAGAGCTGGGCATTTGGCCTGGCGCCCAGCTCTGAAGGCAGTGCCCTGCCTGCAGCAGCGCAGAAGTAAGGGTGGCAATACTATACCATGCCACACTTACTTCTGTGCAGCTGTCTTCAGAGCTGGTCAGCCAGAGTGGCGGCTGCTGATTGAGGGCCCAGCTCTGCAGGCAGCAGCACAGAAGTAAGGGTGGCAATACCATCCCAGGCCATCCTTACTTCTGCGCTGCTGCTGGTGACGGCTCTTCCTTCAGAGCTGGGCTCCTGGCCAGCAGCCGCTCCTCTCCAGCTGCCCAGCTCTGAAGGCAGCACTGCCACCAGTAGCAGCATAGAAATTAGGGTAGCTGTACCACAACCCCCTCTACAATAACCTTACGACCCCCCCAACTCCTTTTTGGGTTAGGATCCCTAAAATTACAACACCGTGAAATTTCAGATTTAAAGAGCTGAAATCATGAATTTTACGATTTTTAAAATCCTATGACCATGAAATTGACCAAAATGAACCGTGAATTTGGTAGGGCCCTATCCATATCATATCCCTGGAGTGCATGGCACAAAGGGGAATACACTGAACTTAAAATTCAGGGTGCAGTGTGGCTGGGGACAGAGCAATAGATAGCAACAATTTCCAACCAGGTAGTGTTCTTGAAGGTTGTGCAGAGGATATTGGGATGCCTGCCCACGATGCACTGGATTTTTGGATGCTACGACTTGATGCTGTATGGGCACAATGTGCTAGCAAAAGTGGCCTCATGTGAATGCACACTTCCGAAATAGTTCTTATTGGTGTTATATGCTGGCAGAACTTTTACCGATACAATTTACAAGTGGAGAGAAAGCCTCATTGATTGCTCTAGTTCAGTATTGAACCACATGGGGGAAAGCGTGAGGGAAGCTTGCACTGCTTCTATCTGTGCTGTCTCTGTTCTGGAGATAAGTGACCACAGAAGATGCCAGCTGGGTGGACGATCCAGTACCGTTTGGTTTTATGGCTTTCACACTCTAAGAATGGCTAAGACCAGGCTCTTTATCTACCAGGCAACACTGTCGCTGCTTCTGCGGGTGCACATGAGTGGCACAAGTTGACTTCAGAGTCACAGCAGCAATGACATAGGAATTCTGCTGCCAACGAGTAGCAACTACATCTCAGGTTAACACCTACTGGGTTCTCTCTTGTTAACTACATCATTAGCTCACAGGACTGTGGTATGAGAGACTCCCTTGCACAGTGAAGTGAGATTTGCCAGCTGAAGCTGCACTTCTGGGGTGGAGCAATCAATGTCTATGAAAGAAATTATAGGGATGGAGGCAGACCAGGCAGCCACATGGGCCCATCCCCTCTCAAATAATGGCAGGACGACTAGCTATCAGAGAAAGGAAGCCCCCAAACCCATATCTAACATATACTGCACCTACTCAATCACACTGGCTCTCATTCTACTTTCACTTACACCAGTTTTCCATTGGTATAACCCACTGACTTCCATGGAATTACTCCTGGGCCCTCCCAGGGATAATTCTCCATTCAGCTCTGACTGCCATGTCATTTCCAATTTGGAGGAAGACTCTGGTACCTAAGTATCCACACATCACTTCCCGAAGGCACCCCACTCACGCAAGGAATCACCAGCTGGGAGCTGCAGACAGGTACTGTTCATGACAGGAGTGAGAAGGGGGGAAATAAAAGCTAATCTCTCCATCCTGATGGGCTGAAATTACTCCCTGGGGAACACAAGGTAAACAGCTGTCAGGCCAAAACCAACTGCTCCAGAACATCCCTGCCCTGTTTCCTTCCTTTGTCCTCTGATATAAAGACAAGAAAGAAAAAGGTAGAAACAGAAAGGAGATGAGTACAGATGAGAAAAAGAGAAGTCATGAGACCGTATGATTCCTCACATTGGACCAGATCAATGATCCATCTAGATTGGTATCACTTCTCCAGTGGTCACCGGGAAGTGTCAGAGGAAGGTGATAATCTCCCACAGTGCACTTGGGCAATGGCACTCTCAGAAGGATAGCAGTGATGGGACACTGCACTGCTGCCCATAATCAAGGGACCCCCCTGCCCGAGAGAGACCAATTACTCCTTGTCTGTAAGGAGCCAGACAAGGTGGAGGAGAGGAAGTTTTCTGTGGTCACTCGTCAAACAGTGAGGTGACGCTGAGAAGAAAAGTTTCATTTTTCAGCCCTCACACTTGCTTCATCTATGTGGACAGCAATAGCTACCAAAATCTTTGAAATCCCTAATAAAAGGGAATTGAAAATGTGGCTGCTTTAGATTTAGCCACGGATAGCCTTTGTTCTATTGTATTGATCTCTACGTAGTCCTAAGGGCTGAAGCCTCCTGGAAGGGCAGGGGGTCTTATTGCATACATTTTATTATTACTTTTGATCTTCTTTTTTAACAAGGGTCTCAAAGCACTTTGCAAAAAAGTATCTATTTATGACTCACAACCCCCAAACCGTGAGATGGGTAACTATTATCACCAGTATACCCTCAGTGAAACTGAGGCACGAGGAGGAAGTCACTTATCTGGGGCAACATGAGTTAGTGACAGGTCAGGAATAGAACTCAGGAGTGCAGCTTTACAGTCCTGTGCTCTAGAGAAGGGGGGGAAAGGGCTGGGGGAGAGAGAAAAAAGGAGACGGGAGAAAGACGAAAGGGCAGAGGAGCGAGTGAATGGAAAGTGGAAAATAACCAGCATGAACGGGGTTGTCTGAGTGCATGCCAAGCAAGAAAAGGAAGTGACAGTCTAAGCTGTGGAGAGAAAATGCCTCAAACTGACTGGGAAACAGCCAGATTTGCCTACCCTGTCTTGCATGGTAGAAAAGATTTTGCACTCTGGCAGTCTGAGAATGCAGGAATCCTTCCTGCATTAGCACATCTCAGGGCTTCCTCACAGGGCAGGTTCCACTGCTGAGGAGAGTGCTCGAGACAGCAGGAAAAGATGTTCAGAACAAGGCTTGCAGTGTTTAACATCTATTAAGAAGAAATTACACACTCACTGGCTACCAGTTTACCAGCTGCAGTGGCTCAATTACACAGGAGACTTTCATGGAGGGAGCGTCCATACATTATCATGGCAAACAAATCAGCACGATTTTGTTCACAGGTATCATCCAGCCTGGAACCTATTTCACATCTCGTTGGATAGCTGAATGAGATCTAATTGTACGTGAATGGAGATCACTGCTTTTGAAAGAAGATCCTGGCACATTAAGGGAAGCAGAATGAGGTGAAGAGCTCTGCCTCTCCCTGTTATCTTCTTCTGGAAAGTCAGATATCCATTCAGCCAGGATTCCAACTAGGAAGCACAAGCATTAGCAGGAACGAGGGAAAACACTACCCCAATCCAGCTAGTTCTCTTTAGTATCTGTCCACCACTTAGTCATAAAAATGACATTGTGGAATTGCTTATTTAGCCTCCCCCTGTTTAAATGGGCTCTTTGTGAAATCCAGTGATGTTACTCAGGTCCTCCTTAGCATCCAGCTGGTTCTTCCTACCTGTTGTATCATTGCCAGTAACAGAGATTCTGCACATTCTTTTTCCTGATGCACAAAGTAAAATAGACTCCTACTCCTTCTCCCACAGATGCCTAAACTCCTGCAGGACTAAGAGGAACAAGAGCTTTCATGTCAGGAAAGTGAGCGGGTTTCACTCAAATCTAAAGGTGACCTGCTTGTGAACTTTTGTGCTTCCATTTGATGGATAAATAAGGCTCACATTTATGTTTTTAATAATATTTTTTCTGCTCTTTTTTATCTTTGAGATAGAGCTGGTCGGAAAAATTATAACAAAAAACAGATTTTTGTCAGAATTTGCAGATTCATTGAAATTGAAATATTCCATAAAGATCTGAAACATTCCATTTCAATGAAGTTGCTCTGGTAACCAGGCAGAGTTCCAAAGGCCTCCTGCCTGGTTACTTGACAACTCAACTACCCAGCTCCTCGGCAGCCCGCCTGGTAGCCAGCTGGGGACCCAGAACTTCCGGGGTGCTTGGAAACGGGGATCCATCCCCTTTTATGTGGAACTGGAAGTGTAAATTCCAGCTCAAGGAGACATCAATTAGAGCTAGCCCACTAAAAAGTAAAGTGTAGCCAAGGCAGTGCGAAGAGTTAGCCCTCCTGAGTGTGCACGTCATGTCTTGGACAGGTAAACTCTTCTCTGTTACACCATCCCCAGCACACATGCAGTTCCTGTCCATGTGCAGCAGGGTCTGTGCTGATGTTAACTTCAATGGGGGTTGCACTCACTTACACCAGGGCTTTATTTGCTGCTCACAGAACACCAAATCAATATAAGTCACAATCATTTTACATGCCCTCTGAATGCCAAATTGGTGGAAGTTGCTTAGCTTTGCCATTTACAGCTGTTTTATGACCAACATACACCCAATATCTAACACCACAATTGACATCATCCCTGAATTTGTCACTAAGTCTCAGTGTTAAGGTTAGAAATGGGGAAAATCAGGAGTGGCTTTATTTTGCAAGTGCTGTTCAATTTGTGAAGGTTCAGATTGGAGATTAATGTAAGTCATGCTGTTCAGATTCAGGGAGAGAACATCCCAAAATTCATAGGTGTTTAGAGCTGGTTTTTGGAGTGGGACCCATATTTAATTCAGATAAACAGTTCTTAGTTTAGGTAGGGTTACCATATTTCAACAATCAAAAAAGAGGACACAGGGTGCCGCCCTAGCCCCGCCCCCTCCCACTTCCTGCCCCCCTCAGAATCCCCCTACCTGTCCTCCCGCTTTCTAACTGCCCCCAGGACCCCACCCCCTATCTAAGTCTCCCTGCTCCCTGTCCCCTGACTGCCCCAACCGCTCACTACACCCCCTTCTCCTGACAGCCCCCCCCAGAACCCCCGACCAATCTAACCCCCCCGTTCCCTGTCCCCTGCCAGCCCCAACCGCTCACTACACCCCCTTCTCCTAACAGCCCCCCCCAGAACCCCCAACCAATCTAACCCCCCTGTGACGATGCGGTTCTGGCGGAACCCAACTGAGAGTGCCAACTCAGGACAAATTGCTCAAACAGGGCAGTCACAGCCCAAGGCTGGGGTTTTTTCCACCTCTAAGGCAAACCAAACCAGCCAGACTAGGAGGACTTCGGTCTCACCCCACTGGCTAACCGCAAGTCTCACAAGCAATCTCCTTAGACACTCCAGTTTCCCAGTATTACCACCAGTGCCACTCGTTATGGGGACAAATGGTTATGGAAACCAATACCCCAGTAAAAGAAAAAGGTTCTCCTGATCCCAAAGGACCAAGCCCCAGACCCAGGTCAATATACAAATCAGATCTTACCCACAAATCACGCTGTTGCCAATCCTTTAGAATCTAAAATCTAAAGGTTTATTCATAAAAGGAAAAAGATAGAGATGAGAGCTAGAATTGGTTAAATGGAATCGATTACATACAGTAATGGCAAAGTTCTTGGTTCAGGCTTGCAGCAGTGATAGAATAAACTGCAGGTTCAAATCAAGTCTCTGGAATGCATCCCCCGCTGGGATGGGTCCTCAGTCCTTTGTTCAAAGCTTTAGCTTGTAGCAAAATTCCTCCAGAGGTAAGAAGCAGGATTGAAGACCAGATGGAGATGAGGGATCAGCCTTTTATAGTCTTTTCCAGGTGTAAGAACACCTCTTTGTTCTTACTGTGGAAAATTACAGCAAAATGGAGTCTGGAGTCACATGGGCCAGTCCCTGCATACTTTGCTGAGTCTCAAGGCATATTTGCCTTTTCTCAATGAGTCCATTGTATAGCTGATGGTTCTTAATGGGCCATCAAGCAGGCGAGGCAGAGCTAACACCAGCTTGTCTGGGATGTCACCCAGAAGCATAGCATAAGTTTGCAATACAGACAGTATAGAGCCAATATTCATAACTTCAACTATAACACTGATACACACATATAGACAGCCTAATCATAACCAGTAATCCATAACCTTGTCTTAGACACCCCATTTGACCCCCTTTATACACGATTTGGGTGCCACTACAGGACCTTGGTTGCAACAATGATCTATACGGTCCCAGATTATATCAATAACGTCACACCCCCCTGTCCCCTGCCTGCCCCAACCGCTCTCTACACCCCCTTCTCCTGACAGCCCCCCCCAGAACCTCCGACCAATCTAACCCCCCCGTTCCCTGTCCCTTGCCTGCCCCCCCCCCCCACTAGGCCGAGGGAGAGCTACGGGCTCCACGTGCAGCCAAACAAATAAGGCGCTGCTCTGCGGGGGAGGAGGGAGCAGGGGAGGGGGAGGGACTCTGGCTGCTAGAGGCCCCAGTGGCTGCGAGCGGCTTTCAATCAGGCACAGCCGTCCAATCAGCCACACCGCACTCTGCATGAGGGGAAGGGGGAAATCCCGGACATTTCTACCTTATTAGAAATCCTCCCCGGATGGCCATTTAAAGCTAAAAAAGCCGGACATGTCCGGGGAAACCCGGACGGATGGTAACCCTAGTTTAGGTAAAAGTTTATTGGACATGCATTGATCCAGCATGGCTGTGATTCAACCTGAGCCTAACCAGAACTCCCCTAGGTAGCTTGTCCCGGTATGTGCTGGGGCTTCAATTAATATAACATGAATTATTTGGCATCTGTGTCTGTTTCAATGGATCCAAAATCCTGGTCAGCAATACAGTCGGGGGCTTTTCTAGGTCTTTACGTAAATAAGGTTGGAGTTTATCTGCAGATGGAATGACTAAACCAAGGAATGAAGGGACATGCAGACAAGATGGTGCAAGCTTAATGTGAGCAGCAATCTAGACCTTGAATGTTCACAGAACCTAGAGATGGAAAGACCTATTTGCACATCTAGTCCAACTCCGCAGGCCCAGAGCAGGATTGTTCTCTGTTACACATTTAATAGTGTTTTGTCTAGTCCAGTGGTTCCCAAACTGGGGTTCGTGAACCCCTGGGGGTTCGTGAAATGGTACAGGGGATTCTCGGGGAAACATTCCGTAATGGCGGACAGAGCTGTCCCTAGGGACCCCGGCCAGCATGGGGCCAGCAGCCCGGAGCCCCTAGACTTCCAAGAGCTAAGCAGATCAAAGCAAGCAGATCTATCACACTGAGGAGACTTCACCTCCCTTTCTATTTCTTATAAGGAGTCTTGAAGGTTGATATTTTTTGCTGTTTTTAAAATTAAATAGGCAGCTAGTATTGTTTTTAAAATTATTATGAAGAACAAGTTTAAGCTTTGTTGTAACATGTGTTGTTTGCCTGGACTGCTCAAGACCTGAATGCTTGTGTAGGAGGAACTCTTTGAGTTGGCTTCTTAAATATCTTCATGCTGTTTCACATCTGATACTCCTTGATGAAACATAGGAGCTTTGTCTTATAACAGGCTTATTCAAAGCGATACAAGCTACGAAAGTGAAATCTTGGAAGAGTGTTGCCGTTTTCATAGTGCAATAAAAAATATTGTAATGATAAATAATAATTAATAATACATAGTGTGTAATAAGCATGTCACCAAAAAAAATTATATTTCCAAGATCACTGCTTTTATAATTTATACTCAGGTAAAGGAGAAAATCCCTGGAAATATTATTTTTAAGAGGGGGTTCACAAGATTTGACATTTTAGTGAAAGGGGTTCACAGGTTGTTAAAGTTTGGGAACCACTGCTCTA
>NW_020664593.1:7623934-7634668 GCF_002925995.2 Terrapene triunguis | reverse complement strand
CGGCGGGGGCTCGGCTCTCCCCCCCCACCCGGTGGCCAGAGCGGCCGGCGGCCGGGGCGAGGGGGGCGGCCAGAGCGCCGGGGGGAGGGCGGCGAGCCCGGCTGTGGCCCTGCGCTCCCCGGCGGCCGGAGCGCCGCGCCGCCCCCCTCCAGGTGCCGCCCCAAGCACCAGCTTGGGTGCCTGGTGCCTGGAGCCGGCCCTGGTGGCTACCCTCCTCAGGTAGTGTGTTTTCAGGCCTGATTCCAACTCCCCCTCCCACCATGCTCCAATCCTACATTTTTATTCTATACATTTATACTCATTCACCTCAGTATAAATCAGGAATAATTCCACTGAGGTCAGTGGCGTTGTACTGGTATAAATCCCCATAAACGAGTTCAGAATCAGGAATAGTACTCTCCTACTTGGTGGCCATTTAGGTGAGCTTTACAGATCCAGCTCTTTTAATCTTTAACATACGTTCTTCTGCTTTTTGCAGCTGACTACAGTGACATTTCTGTGGCACCAGCCCTACAATAGCCTAGCTAGGAGGAAGGGAATTTACAAGGAAAGAGTCTCACTAGCAGGAGGACAGACCTGGATGTTATCAGCCACATTGCTGGATAACTTGGGTCTTTCCAGCTCTCTCTAAAAGGAAAGGCCCATCCTCATCCACGTACACACTCATATATGTGTCTGTCTGCCCATTATCAACAGTGCCTTTCTGAGTCTGAGCCTTCTTCTTCTTCTTCCTTCCCTCCCTCCCTTTGATCCTTCTGCAGCTCATTAAAACCCATCTTCTGCTCCTGCAGCAGTGGAAAACCAGCAAGCTGCCCAGCCAGCAATAGTAAATGGGCTTTGACAGTCTGATGTTGTTTTCTGAAGGTTTCTTTTCTTCAGATCTGTTTGTCTTCCAGCTTGAATAATTGCAGGCAATTGCCCTTATCATGGGGAGATTAACCCCAGGGCAGTGGCCATTTAGCATAGGCACAAAAAGTGAAATGAAGGCAACAGAGGAGGAGGAGGAGGATAGAGGAAACTTCATGGAAGCACAAAGGGGTAAGGAGAACTGATATGCATCCAGAATACTCCACTTGACCTTGGCATGCACCTCAGTCTTTGGTTCACTGGAGCAATTCATTAGAGTGACCCAGAACCAAGGAAAAACTTGAGCTCTTTAAGAAGCAACCCTGATGATAGACTAAAGCAGAGGGGAAGTCATGCTTGAGCATTTTTCAGCTGCCTTACGATTATGTGTGCCCCATTATGCTGCTTCTCTATTTATCTCTCTGACAGATTTGTGGAACTGAGTCTGCTACTACCTGTGAATTACGAGATACAAACCACAGCTGGGTAATTGGAACAGTTGTCCACACGCCCGTGTGCTCTCTTCTCTCCCTGCCTGGATGCAGGTGTCTAGTTTTGCCTTTCATTGGCTGTGCAGAATGGGGTTGGAAATCTGAGAACAGGAGCTGGAGTGACATCTGGTTCTAGGTCTCAATACACCCAGCTGGGCCAACAGTATCAAAACTAGCCCTTTCCTGTTGTGTCACTGCCAGGCAAGAAGCGAATACAAAGAATAATAAACAAGGGTGTGTGTGTGGGAGGGTGAGAAATAAGAATTAGCCAAATATTTTTGGACCTCAAAATCTGGGGTTGGTTAGTGATGGGCCAAAGCTGCAAAGCTCCAGTGCAGACACTTCAAATGTTTAGGAGATCTGGGGTGTTGGTTCAGTCTCTTCTCTAAGTTGGGGTTCAGTTCAAATTTGGGGTGAAGGTTGCGGGAGGAGAACATTTATTTCTTACCCAACATTGCTCATTCACCTCTAGATACGATCATCCAGCAAAATATGCCACTGCAAAACATAAGCCATACGCTGCATCTGAAAGGGGTATATAAATATGCAGATCTTACATGTGTACAGAAGCAGCCGTCCAATAGCAATGACCAGCTGTCGCAGGCAGCAAAATGCTCCTGGCAGTTGGCACTGGTGAATTTGCAAATACCCGCTGGTCACTGCTACCCCATTAATCGTGGGCAGTTTGCCCAGGCTTCATTCCTGCACAGCTCCCCCCGCCCCAACCCCTTCTTGTAACAAAGTTAATAAAAAATTTACCAGGACAATGAAATAAAGAGCAATTTGATTTAATCTGGGAGCCAGATAAAGGAGTGTTTCTGCTGTTCAGCTTCAGAGCCAGAAGCTTTGGGATCTGCAGGGGGAAACATGCCCGTAAAAACAACAGAGCTAGAAGCATGGCGAGTTGTTTTGTTAAGACTGCACAAAGTGCTGAAAGTGGGGCTGGACATGAGTGGGTGCCGCAACACCCTCAGATAGTAGCGGGCACTGCAGCAACCAGGGGCCCATGGACAGTAGCAGGCACTGCATTGTCCAGAGACACAAGCACTGAACATTTCCATATGCCTGTAGCTCCCTCTAAGATCTTAGCCTCAGTCCCACAAAGCATTTAATCATGTGCTTGATTCTGAGCACATGAACAGTTCCACTGAAATCAACAGGCAGGGGACACACTGATCCATCTGTCCTTTGCATCTTACAGTAACACCATTGTCACCACAGATCAGTTCAGCACAGAGATGAAGAACAAGTGGTTGAAACTGAACTTGAACAAGAGTGCGGGGATGCCATTTGGCAGAAGGTAACACTGAGGAGTTTGCAGCCTTGGTGCGGTCTCTCCTTTGGCTGAAAATACACATCCCAATGGGTTAAGGCAGTTTACAGTTTAGCAGTGCTGCTGGATTCCTCGCTGCTGTGAAGCACTGCAAGTAATGCTTTCTACCATCCCTAATTGGCTAGGAAACCTCATCCCATCCTGGCAGACAATGACCTGGCCTCAGTTGTCTTTGTCATCTCCTGTCTGGACTCTAGCAGTGCAATATACCTGAGCGTGAAGGCATCAGCCCTTAGGAAACACCAGCTAGTACAGAACATTGCAGTGCATCTCCTCAGCAATGTGGACTGCTATGAACACATTAACCCTCTCCTCCACTCTCTACACTGGCTTCCCATAGACTATCAAGTCAGGTTCATGACAGCTGTCTGTCACTGGGCAGGGCTGCTCTCCAGCTCCAAAATATACACCGCCACACTCAGTCTCTTGCAAGGAAGTTTATTTTCTTAACAGAAGGCCAGCAAACAGAGAGAAAAACAGTCTTTAATTCGGTCCTTACTTTCAGGGTTCAGCTCCACCCTTCTCAGAAGCCTCTGGCAGGTTCCCAGTTCTGACTAGCTCTGCTTTCTCTCAGGGGCAGCACCTCAGGGCTATGTCCCTGAGCACCTGGCCCCCTTGCTCCAGGGGACCCACCACAGGAGTTAGCCCCACTCCACTGTGGCTTTCCCGCCACCAACACACCTTGTCTCAATCAATCCCTCCTCTTTCTGCCACTAGTCTCTTTAAATGGTGTAGCCTAGGCCTCTTTAATTGGCTGGATACGACTCACCTGCTCTGGCCCAGGGGAACTGGGACTTGTCTATCCACAGGGACCAGCTACCCTGTTACATTGTCCTTATCTTCAAGATGTTCATTGGTCCAGGGGAACTTAAAGATCCCCTGGTGTTCCAGCACGATGACTGTGGTTGACAACTACACGTCCTCAGCCACAATTGAACCATCCACTGCAAGGCTAAATTTTGTCTGTTCAGGAGGCAGAGTTTTCTTGGGAGCCAGTCCTACCTACAGGACCTAAGAATGGCCTCAAACATCACCACTTTCCTCCCTTGTGCAAGGCACACTTTTTGGCCTTGCCTTCAATGGCAACACACATAGCACAGTAAACACAAATAAATAAACACCGATTTTAAAAAAATCTCATGTAATTTCCCTTCAGAGAGAAAAAGAAAGAAAAGCAGAACCATTTGTCACAAACACGGGTTAAATCACTTAGTGCACTTCTGGGAGGAGCTCAGATACTACTAGAGTGGTGGTGAGAAGAGAAGAGAAGAGAAGAGAAGAGAAGAGAAGAGAACTACTCACATCTTAAAATTCAGCATGTGCTCAAGTTGAGGTCACTGTAAGCAGGAAATCTAGAAGCATTTCAAATGAACGTCCTACTTCCTGGCTCAGTGTGACCCAAGGGAATGGGGTGGTGGAAGGAGGAGATGGGTGCTGCATCTGGAAGACTGTGAAAACTTATGACAAGCTTTGAATGAGGATCCAGGAGTGGTATGTGTCACTTATTGAGAATACAGGAGTTTACAGTCAGACAGACATTTTGAGGGACATAATTAATCAGTGTTTATAAACAGAAGCATTATCTACTACAGAACAGATCAATGTGTGAGAGTATTCTGTTGTTAAAGACACAAAGTTCAGGCTATGGTCAAAGCAAAGAGTCTATGTTGCCAGACAGACTGCGTCAGAGATCGTGCTATAAAGCAGTAGTTCGTACTATGGCACAGTTTGGTCTTTCCTTTGTAGGCAGGGTAGTCTATTTGTTTTCTGTGCATTACTGAGTGAATAATCTAGTGGCTGGCCCATACTAGAAGATAAGAGACCCAGTAATAGGTTGGTTAAGGGCGTTGTTCTTCATTTCAGAGAGCAGGGGCTTATGCTTCTGACGGTGAAAGAGGATTTTAGCCTTGGCTCCCATGGAAAGTATGTGCATGTTACATTTGGTCCTGTTACATCAGGACCAAATTGTTATAGTCCTGGATGGTATGGCACCTATTGACCTCAATGGCAAATTTGGTCCCTGATCTTTCCAAGGCTGTAAGCATGGTTCTGTAATAAGGTTATACCATGGATTGGTCAAATTCACATTAGCAAAAGCAAACTGCATCGTAACACAGTTAGTGCTGTTGTGTTTTAACAAGTCTCTAGGATATGTTAGATTGGGCAGCAGAGAGGTACCCTGAGCCTACTTGTCGAGGGTGATCTCACTATAAACATTTAATCTCCCTCCTGTCAATCGACAAATGGATTATTCTTTTTGATATAAGAGTGAAACAGGAGCTATCTAAATTCATAATCCTATATCTTATTGCCGGATTTGTACAGAGTCAAAGCCATACGGACTTTACAAGAGGATGTGTGTTTTGTAGTTACTAGGGGAGATTAATCCCACCTGCTGCAAGGTAATTTGTTCCTTGCAATTAATGAAGCAGGCTGCCCAAAAGACATATTTACATATGTCCAAAGGGGGCAGTGATTTTGAAGGGATTCAGTAAGACCAGAGTTGCTGCAGGTGGGGGACAAATGAGGGCCTTTAGGAATTCATGTCTGGATCTTTAATTTCCCCCTCCTCTCCTTTGTATGGCTCCTTCCTCTTTGCATCTTACTTTGCCAATTAGAGTCGGCTTTTAATACATTGATGGTTATGTCTGGTGCACAAGAAAGCCAAGGTCTCAATGTGATGGGGAGTCATGGATACAGACAAGCTTTACCCCCCGCCTCTCACTTTACCAATGCATCTCAATCCTGGTGCGTAGCACCCTCTGATAGGCCTGTTCTGGGCCCACATACCCTCTAGTGCACCTGAATCCTAACCTGTAGCTCACCCTGCTGTTACAGTTCTGGATGCCTCACACACAGCTACAGCAACGTACATTCAGCCTGACTCACAGCACCCCCGGCTATTCTAGGGAAAACGAACTCATTTCTCTTGTAACCCAGGAACTATTTGAACCAAGATTACCCAAAAGGTGAAAGGCCCTTATGTTAAAATCACTGCAGCATGAGACCTCTGTCTCCACGAATTCAAATGTATTGTTTCCCTACTTTAATAAAGGCTGACCTATTTTCTGCATTGTACTGACATGGAGAGCTCAGAATGGGGAAAAAAAAGATAATAGTTGGCCAAAAGCCTTCTTCCCCCCCACAAAAATAAATCTGGGTCATTTCAATTAAATCTCTTGCTCACATGTCCATGTGTTTGGCATCTGCAGAGAAACATTCCATAGATGCAGTCCATAAGCCATTTCAATGCCTCCTCTGTGATGTTGTGGATGTCATCCAATTCACCTTTGAACCCATATTTGGGGCACTGTGTGTCATGGTGCGTTCGATGGTTTGGATGTTCTCACCGCAGTCACACTAAAGGGAGTCTCTGGTTTTCTACTTGTGCATCATGTGGCCACATCTTCCATGGTTTGTTCAGATATGGTTCAGTGCAGTCCACTGAAACCAGGGCAGGGACACCTTGTTGGGTCAGGGAGAGTGTGCTTGTTTGGAACAGTAGATGAGGTCCAGATTCTTTGCCATTCCCTGGCCGAATTCAGAGACATGAAGCAGTCATGTATGGTCCCTAGTGGTTTTCACAATTTCAGACATTGTTGGGATATGTTATCCATAACTTACCACATGGGAAGTTCTGGGTAGTCATCAGTGTGTTTAAGTTCTCGTGCGGTGGCTATATCTCACTAGAGAGCTGGAGGTTCGATGTTTGCTAATACAGAAAGTCGCAGCAGCGGTGTTGATTTTAAGTTCCTGTGATGATTTGCGTGGTCTGATTCAGCTGTCTAGCCACAAGTTGGGTATGGCAGCTTCTTTTCCATATCAATGCACAGCCCTCTGCAACTGAGAACAACAGGGCCAAGGCCGATGTTCGTATCACCCAGGCAGTTGATCCCCAGCTTGTTCCTGCTAACTTTTGAATACTGTTGATGCAAGTTTTCACTTCAGAGGCTTCTTTCTTGAGGTGGTCATGAAAGGTCAGTGTGTGGTCAAGAATGACATTGAGATATGTTGGTTTTAAGTCATAATGCACCGTTTCACCACAAAACTTGACAGTGAGAGTGTTTTATACAATTCTATTGTCAAGGTGGAAAGTAGAGACTACTGATTTGCTCGGATTTGGTCTCAGCTGCCATTTTTGGGACTACTCCACTATGATCTTAAGGTCAGATGTAAAGATCACTTTAAGGTCCTTAAAGCTACGGACCTGAGTTGTGAATGCCAAATCATCAGCATACGCAAACTTCTGCTCTATTATTTCAGGCACATTGCTTGTGTATACATTGAAGAGTATCGGAGCAAGTACAGAGCCTTATGGTAGCCCATTATTTAACGTATGTGGCTTTATGGTTTGACCTCCAAGGTATACGCACGTCCTTTGGACACTAAGCATGGTGTTCAGCAGCTGGAAATTCTGCACACAGGGGATCCCTTTGGCCAGTTTCTGTAGCAGACCATCCTTCCAGACTGTGTCATATGCTGCTGACAGATTGATGAAAGCAGTACTAGATGCGAGTTTCAGTTGGAATGCAGCCTCAGTGTCTGTTGTGAGGGCTAGGACCCAGATGCAGCAACCTCTGTGCAGTTGAAAAGCAGCTTGCTCCTTGGGTAGGCTGGTGTCCACAGTGGGTCCAAATCAATTCAGTAAAATATGCTGAGATACCTGGGGACTGCAAATCCTCTACATGACACTAGGCCACAGGTGAAAGCCAATGCCATCACTGCTAAACTTTTGCAGACATCAAAACAGCTAGTGAACAACAGTATTGCAGACAAATCCAGCATCGACTTCGGCAAGTGATGTCCACATGCACTCCATCTTCCCAATGGTCTGGACTGTTCACAAGTAAGGAGATCAATGTAGCCAAGAAATTGGGGAAAGCAGCAGGAAAAGATGGCATCTATCCTAAGTTCCTGTATAACCTGGATCCACTAACACGAAAATGAACGATGAAGCTTTTCACCAACATCCTGGAGACTGGTGAAATCGTGTGGAGAGAAGCCAAGATCATTGCACTACTAAAGCCTGGCAAACCTGCAGATCACCCTGTTCATTATAGGCCAGTCTCCCTCTTGAATACCACTTACAAGATGATTTCAATTAAACTAAAAAGTGTCTCCAAAATCCAGTTCTTGGATCATGAAAAAGGGCTTCTCCTTTCTTAACCTCCTAATTTTTCTCCTTTAAATATTAATGGCAACCTATAAAAGACAGAAATCCTTTTTATGGTATGTCAAAAAGGCCTGTTTTTTTAAAGACTTTTCTTTTTCCCCCTGGCTTGTGTTTTTACATTAGAAATGGAAGTTTGGTCTAACCTGTTTATTCCTGCAAGATTCGTGGATGACTGGAGAACTGGTAGGACTTGATATCAACAATACCATGCAAGTGAAACCTGTGTTAAAGGCTCAGGAGCCCTGGCCCTTCAATTAAGGGTTTAGAAAGCACATAATCCACATAATCCGTGTCTAAATCTTCCACAGAGTCCTTCATCAAACATTCCCAACCTGCCTTTTTTGTTTAAAAAACTATTTATTTTCAGTTTTTCATATTTCAATGAAACTTATAAAACAGAGTTACATTCCATTCATCTTAAATTTTATTGCTGATATCTGAGTTTTGATAATCTGATCACGTGGCTACTATTAGCAATTCTGTTTTTTGCATTTTCCAGAATACCAAACTCTTTCTTTGTTTCCTCCTTGGGTACAATCCAGCTGCTGCTTTTGTGCCTCCAATCCACGCCTCTTTCCCCATCTTCTATTAGAGATGTACATTTTTAACCTAATATTTAAAAAAAAAACATACTTCAAAAGCCTTGGTTTTGTCTTGGGCAAGTGTTCCCTGTCAGAACACTCAATAAATGGAAGCTATTTGTCTAAGTATCTGCTTCTTTTTTGTCTATTTTGTTGTGTGTACACTTGGTGAGTTATTTTTTCTCCTAACTTGCAAATCTCTGACTTTATTAAGCTAAGCTGTTATTCTGTTATTTTGGAGGTAGTTCTTCCCCCCAGCAATTCACCACTGACATTTTAGAAGCTATATAGGAAATATGATAAAAATCATTATTCCCTCAAAATGTCCTTTTATCTACTGGTAGGTCCAGAAGTACTGCTAATGTGTGAGCACTCCTGATACTTCTAAGATAATGAAGAAGAGGGTATCCCAACAAGAAAACCCCCAAGCCTATTATTGAATAGTATATTTTATTAATTATTATTATTAGTAGCATATTATTATTATTATGGTAGCCTCTGAAGGCACTGTACACAAACATAACAAAAAGACGGTCCCTGCCTCAATGAGTTTACAATCTAAATCTGAAATGAGAGGCAACAGGTGGATACAGACAGGCAGGTGGGAGAAGCACAAGATTTTGGGGAGAGAATTAGGACCAGTGGGCCCAAACTGGTTCAGAATCATATGCTGAGACACCTGGGGGCTGCAAATGATGAACATGATTAGTTGGGGAAGAGTCAACACAACTTTTGCAAAGGGAAATCATGCCTCACTAATCTACTAGAATTCTTTGAGAGGGTCAGCAAACATGAGGATAAGGGTGATCCATTGGGTACAGTGTACTTGCACTGTCAGAAAACCTTTCACAAAGTCCCTCACCAAAAGCTCATATGCAAAGTAAGCTGTCGTGGGATAAGAGGGAAGGTCCTCTCATGGCTTCATAACTGGATAAACGATAGGAAATAAAGGGTAGGAATAAATGGTCAGTTTTCACAATGGAGAGAGATAAATAGCAGTGTCCCCCAGGGATCTCTACTGGGATCAGTGTTGTTCAACATATTCATTAATTATCTGGTAACAGGGGTAAACAGTGAGGTTGCAAAGTTTGCAGGTGATACAAAATTATTCAAGATAGTTAAGTCCAAAGCAGACTGTGAAGAGCTACAAAGGACTATCATAAAACTTGTTGCCCAGTCACCTAAATGGCAGTTGAAATTCAGTGATGATAAATGCAAAGTAATGCACACTGGAAAGCATAATCCCAATTATACACCTCTACCCCGATATAACGTGACCCGATATAACACGAATTCGGATATAACGCAGTAAAGCAGTGCTCCGGGGGGCGGGGCTGCGCACTCCGGTGGATCAAAGCAAGTTCAATATAACGAGGTTTCACCTATAACACGGTAAGATTTTTTGGCTCCCGAGGACAGCGTTATATCGAGGTAGAGGTGTACATACAAAATGATGGGTCTAAATTAGCTGTTATCATTCAAGAAAGATCTTGGAGTCATTGTTGATAGTTATCTGAAAGCATCGGCACAATGTGCAGTGGCAGTCAAAAAAGCGAACAGAATGTTAGGAACCATAGGTGGCGCGTGAGGCTTCCGTTCGGGGAAGCTTACACATGAGCGCTGGAAGCTCCCTAGAAGTGAGGAGGGGCCACCAGTGCCTGGGTCATGGCCCCGTCCTACCTCTTCCCCTGAGGCCCTGCCCTTGCTCCACCTCTTCCTGCCCCTGCTCTGCCTTCTCCCCCAAGACCCCCCTCTGCTTGCTCCTTTCCCCCTCTTCCTCCAATCCACACCCACCTGCTGCTTACTCCTCTCTACCTCTTCCCCTGAGGTCCCCCCCCGCCCACCCGCTCCTTTCTGCATCTTCTCCCGAGGCCTCCCAAGCCCACTGGCCACTCACTCCTGTCTGTCACTTCCCCCAGGCCTTCCTGTGGCGGAGAGGAGCGAGCAGCAGGCGTGGGGAACCTCAGAGGAAGAGGCAGAGTGAGGGTGGGGCCTCAGGGGAAGAGGCTGAGCAGAGCGGGGTCTTGGAGGAAGAGCACGGGCAGGGCCACAGTTTGGGTGCCAGTGGCCCCCCCACTTCTAGGGAGCTTTGCTTCCGGCACTCCAAAGGCAGCAGGCTGGCGTGCCTCCAAAGGGAGGTGATGTGTGTCGCATCCATGGCATTTGCCCTCACGCATGGCCAGCCTTTTTTGGGGAGGCTGAACCTGCCCCAGCCTCCTATACACGCTGCTCATGTTAGGCACCATTAGGAAAGGGATAGATAACACTGCTCTACAGCCAAAATGCTTCTGAAATAAATGTAGTCAAACT
>NW_020664593.1:7582621-7618934 GCF_002925995.2 Terrapene triunguis | reverse complement strand
TTATCTCTGAAGCAGACGACTTCTCAAAAATTGTAGACCAGTGTAATAAGACAGAAAATATCATAATGACACTATCTAAATCCAGGATATGCCCAATGTAAAAGACTGGGACTGGTCAGTTTAGAAAAGAGACAACTAAGGGGGGGATATGATAGAGGTCTATAAAATCATGAATAGTGTGGAGAAAGTGAATAAGGAAGTGTTATTTACCCCTTCCATAACACAAGAACCAAGGGTACCCCAATTAAATTAATAGGCACCATTTTAAAAACAAACAAAAGGAAGTACTTCTTCACACAAAGCGCAGTCAACCTGTGGAACTTGTTGTCAGGAGATGTTGTGAAGATCGAAACTAAATCTGGATTAAAAAGAAAACAAACTACATAGGATAGGTCCATCAATGGCTATTAGCCAAGATGGTCAGAAATACAACCACATGCTTTGAGTTTCCCTATGCCTCTGACTGACAGATGCTGGGACTGGATGACAGGGGATGGATCACTTGATAACTTGCCCTGTTCTGTTCCTTCCCTTTGAAGCATTTGGCATTGGCCACTGTCAGAAGACAGGATAGCAGGATAGTGGGCTAGGTGGATCATTTGTCTGTCACAGTATGGCCGTTCTTCTGTTCCAGCATACACCATGCATCCAGCACAAAAGAAGGACACAGACACCATTTTCCCCAGTCTTCAGTCTACCTTTAAAGAGATATTGCCAGATTAAAAGTACTGTTTTCCAAAAGAGCTCATTTCTGTCCCTAATTCCACCTCAAAACATTAAAATTGAAAGAATTTTAAAACTAACATATACTTCTTATATTTATGGGGTTGGGATTGAAGGGGGTGTTTTTTTGGCTGTGATGGTAAGAACAGCCCATGGTTTTGGTTTACTTTGCAGTCAGTTTCTAGCTGTTTTTAGTTTCAGAAGTGAAATCCCGTCTCTACTGAAGTCAATGGCAAAATTCCCATTGACTTCAGTGGGGCCAGGATTTCACCCCAGGTTGTCATACTCTAGCAGAAGACTACAATGTACACAGACAGCACCACTGCAGGCCAGAAACTTTGGCCCTGATTCAGTGGACCCTATGGGCTTGGAACTACAAGCGACACCAACATGAGTCTTCTGCATGTCGGGTTTGCAGGATTGAGACCTCAAGCATCAGTGGAATATATCTATATTGATGTGTTTTTATATATATAATGTGGAAACATTTCATTTGGATTTATTAAAATCTTATTACAACAAAACTGAAACTTGTCAAAATTTGACCCAACAGTATTTTCTTTAAATAAAAGGAAGAAAACTGAAAGCCAGATAACGGTGCGGAAAGGTTGATATGACACCTAAAGATTCGGAGTGTGATTAGCCTTAGCATTCATCTGTATTGCTAGTGAAAAAGCAGTTGAATCACAGGTTTCTAGGGGAGCATGCTATGTATCTTTTCTCATTATTTTGAAGTAGAAATGATCTCTTCAAAAGGTTTGGGATTTTTTAATTATTGTTCATTTCCAGGCTTTCAAGCTGATCCATCATAGACAAGCTACTAATGGTGATTACAATAATATTTTGCATTTATACAAGCATTTATCCCCAAAGGATCCTAAAGGGCACAAGAATCGCACCCCTACCATTGACAGGCAGCCACCTCTTGGTGCCAGGGCTGGGAGCCTGCAACTGTTGAATAGCACAAAGGAATGCTGCATACAAGATTAATTTGGGAAGTGAAGAGGAGTGTATTCCTTGAAAAGCATAACTGTACCAAGAACCCAGGTCTCACTGCATGCAACAGGTCTGCGGAGTTTTGCTGTGCCCATACTGTCACTGATATTTCAGCATGTGAAAACCGGAGCAGACTTTGGCCTCATTATTGTTATTTAATATGTCTATGATGGTAGTGCGTAGGAGCCTCAGTCATGGACCAGAACTCCGCTGCACAAGGCGCTGTACAAACACAGGACAGAAAGACAGTCCCCCCCCCCAGATACAAGACAAAAGACAACAGGTGGAGACAGGGAGACAGATGGGAGAGAAACGGGAAACAATATGAGACAATCATTAATTGATGATCAGTAGTTGTGGGGTTCAGATCTAGAATTGTAACCACTGACTGTGAACTGGACTATCTCTATTGAAATCGGTGGAGTCATGCTGGTTTACAGCAGCTTAGGATCTGGCTAATAACACTCAAAGATCCCTGGGAAATGTTTCACATATTTCATGTTGAATTTTTCCAAAAATAGAGCAATCATTTTAAAAGAGGCCTAAATCATTATTATTATTTGTATTATTGCAGCACCTAGGAGCTGTAATAATTGACCAGGACCCCAATGTCATCTTTCTGTCAGCCTGCATCTGTAAAAGGAGGACTGAAATATCTCCAAGAAAATGCCCTGTGGTGATCTGCATGCCAAGAAATGCCATGATCCGACACACATCACAGACCCCAAGCCTACATTGCCTGGTAATAGACCAGCCAATGCAGTCAGCCAAGCCCATAGTTAGGCCAACAAAAGTGGGGAGGCAGTAGGGTGCTGTGGGGAGGCAATACAAATGTTATATGTGGAGTGCCAGGGACCTTTCCTGGCAAATTGTGAAATACCAGGTGCAACTTCCTGCCATTTATGAGCTTAGGCAAAAACAAACCCACAAAGCAAAAACTAGGAAGACTACCCCCCACTACTACAGTGTGGTTGGAATTCTAGACTAATTTGCCAGTGGAAACTTACAGTCTAGTGAAACACCAACAACTGAGCAGCAAAAACCCTGTGCTCTCGAGCCTGGGATGATCCTCCTCCTTTTCAGTTCTATTCCTCCCCCTTCATACTGATCCTGTGTCCCTAGCTCAGTCCCAGTGCAAATTAATTCTGTGCATTCCCATCCCTCCCAGTATGCTGATCCTGCCTCTTCCCAGTCCCCCTTGTAAAATGATCTTCTCTCTCTCCCTTCCAGAAAACTGATCCTCCCATGGTTTCTTCACTCTTTGCATCTGTCACCAAATCCTTTGTCACTATCCCTCTGGAGTCTGTGTCAAGAAAGAGTTATTTGTGCTAGTTCTTACCTAATGCAGACTCTCTGATGTAAGAGTTTCCCTGCTTTAAAGCTCAGAAAACTCCCTCCAAAATCAAGAGCAAAGTCTGAGCCCACAAAATTGGGAGTAGATGGATGTCCTAGAATGTGGTGCCAGTGATCATGAATCCTTATTGTTTGGTTAGTGAAGAAAATAGACCGTTAAGCCTCTTCAAACTGCTCTGCCATCGCCATCCCCCTGCCCTGCAATGCATTCAGTCAGGGATGACACAAGTAAACTGAGATCAGAACTCCCATATTGGAGGTACTGATGACATCACAGACCAATCGAGCTTTATCCTCATGGTGTCCTTTTTTAGCAACAAATATTTGAACTTTCACAGCATCCTGTTCGAAGGAGCAGCTCAAGGTGCTTTACAATAAGATTAAAGAGAAAAGTGCAAAAAGGGTCCAGATGTGAAATGGAGCCAGACTCTAGGACACTAGTTTGAGCCTGAGGTCAGTAGCACTCAGATGTTGGTACTATCTGATGGCTGGTTGGAAGGTCATGTGTAAATAGAGTTAACAGGTCTCAGTCCAGTTCCACTTGGTGAAGTTTTCACAGCACATAAATCACCATCACAATTGGCCCTAAATGCCGTCTTATCACTAGACGCAGCAGAATTCCACTTTCACCCCACGAGGCAGGTCCCTCTGAGTCAAGGTTGAGGTCCATTGGCAGAGCAATGTGTTCACATGGGGTGGCCACACCTGCCGCTGTGTGTTCTGTGGATAAATAAAGGATTTCGCTCTCCAGTGCTTTCAGTGCTGCACCATTCACCAGCACAAACACACTTAATTTAAGGGGGACACAGCTAATCCACCAAGTCGAATTATTAATAAATTTAAACTGTTTAAAATCCAGTGAAAACAAATACATCTTCATTCCACACTGAAACAAAGAAGGGTCACTCTGGATGCTAAGGGCAATAAGTTCCATAAGGTCTAAGCAATGCATAATGGCAAAAAGGTTCATCTGACAGTATTTTTCACACACTAAAGCCAATCAGAGTTTTCGTGAATAAGAACTGTAGGATTTGGCCTGCAGTCGCTATGTGTTTTCTGTTTGTGATCACGTCTCTCTCTAAAGACTGGTGCCAACAATTACAACAACCAGCTATCTACTCAGAGCTGAAGGAATTATTAAACAGTAATGAATTAAATACATTATACAGTAATAAATCATGAAGACCAGCTGGTATCCACCAAGAGTTCTGAAGGAACTCAAATATGAAATTGCAGAAATACTAACTGTGGTATGTAATCTATCATTTAAATCAGCTTCTGTACCAGACGAGGAGGATAGCTAATGTGATGCCAATTTTTTTTAAAAGGCTCCAGAGGCGATCCCAGCAATTACAGACTCGTAGAGCCTAACTTCAGTACTAGGCAAATTGGTTGAATCTATAGTAAAGAACAGAATCATCAGACACATAGATGAACATGATTTGTTGGGGAAGAGTCAACACGGCTTTTGTAAAGGGAAATCATGCCTCACTAATCTATTAGAATTCTTTGTGGGGGAATCAACAAATATGTGGGCAAGGGTAATCCAGTGGATATACTGTACTTGGACTTTCAGAAAACTTTTGACAAGGTCCCTCATCAAAGGCTCTTACGCAAAGTAAGCTGTCATGGGATAAGAGGGAAGGTCCTCTCATGGATGGCAAAAGAGAAAACAAAGAGTGGGAATAAATGATCAGTTTTCAGAATGGAGAGAAGTAAATAGCAGTGCCTCCAAGGATCTGTACTGGGACCAGTGCTGTTCCATATATTCATAAATTATCTGATAAAAGGGGTAAACAGTGAGGTGGCAAAGTTTGCAGATGATACAAAACTACTCAAGATAGTTAAGTTCAAACCAGTCCATGAAGAGTTACAAAGGACTATCATAAAACTAGGTGACTGGACAACAAAATGGCATTCAGTGTTGATAAACGCAAAGTAATGCACACTAGAAAATATAATCCCAACTATATACACAAAATGATGGGGGCTAAATTAGCTGTTACCATTCAAGAAAGATCTTGGAGTCATCGTGGATAGTTCTCTAAAAACATAGGCTCAATGTGCAGTGGCAGTCAAAAATATTAACAAAATGTTTTGAACCATTAGGAAAGGGATAGATAAGAAAACAGAAAATATCATAATGCCACTATATTAATCCAGTGTATGCCCATACCTTGAATATTGCGTGCAGTTCTGGTCACCCCATAGCAAAATATATGTATATACACACACCGGAAAAGTGGGCTAAGAGGGAATGTGATAAGAGGTCTATAAAATCTTGAATGATGTGGAGAAAGTAAATAAGGAAATGTTATTTACTCCTTTGTACAACACAAGAACTTGGGTTCAACCAATGAAATTAATAGACAACAGGTTTAAAACAAACAAAAGGAAGTACTTCTTCACACAACGCATAGTCAACCTGTGGAACGTGTTGCCGGGGAGGTTGTGAAGACCAAGATTAAAACAGGGTGCATAAAAGAACTAGATAAGTTCATGGAGGATAGGTCCATCAATGGCTATTAGCCAGGATGGTCAGGGATACAACACCATGCTCTGAGTGTCTGTAACTTCTGTTTTCCTGATGCTGGGTATGGACAATGGAATGGATCACTCAATAATTGCCTGTTCTGTTCATTCTCTTTGAAGCACCTGGCATGGGCCTCTGTCAGAAGACAGGATATTGGGCTAGATGGACTAATGGTCTGACCCAGTATGAACATGAGGTACATATGTTCTTATGTACCTCAAGTCACAGAGGCTTGCATTTTTAGGGCTGAAGGTCTTAAGTTTGATTCCTGCTAATGAATGTAATGTCTGTGAGTATGCAAGCCTGGTGCAACAAATAAGGATTATGGAAATGTCTCCATTAACATAATGACAGAGTGAGGATTGTAGGATTTAGCCCTAAAAGAGCAACAATCCAAGATGACATTCTGAACTGTGCAGTCACTATCTCTGAGACAAGGTGGGTGAGGTAATATCTTTTATTGGACCAACTTCTCTTGGTGTGAGAGAGAAATTGATCCAATAAAAGATATTACCTCACTCACCTTATCTCGCTAATATCCTGGGACTGACACGGCTACAATACACAGTCTCTAAGAGGTAACTTCTCTTTACGATGTGCCTTCCATGTCAACAGAAATGTCTTAAATAACAGATACAAAGTGCAGCTGATCTGAGACAGTGTAAAGTGTTTTGAATGGGCTGATGACACTCACTTCTCTTTCTCCATTATGTTTGATGCATTCCACTGGGCCTGGATGAGACAGAGTTGTTGAGGCTCAGATCAGATGAACTAGAGACAATATGGGTAGGCTGGAGGAAGCAGATAGAGGACATGGCAAGGATTATATCAGCCCATCTGATTGTCAATGTGCGCCTATTGTTTGTCAGCAGAGTTGGCAGATCGGGTGGTGGAGGTGTCAAAAGTTCCAGGTGCTATAAGATATTTGCATGGCAGCAATGTCTAGAAGAGCTTCCCCCCCCACACCTCACATCTCCATCTGGCCAGCAGGTCATGACCCTTTCTCAGACATACAGACCTCTCTACCCATGTTCCTTTGTCACCCCAAAAGTAGACTATTGTAGTATGTTCTATATGAGGCTACACCTTAAGTCAATCTGGAAAGAAAAGCCAGTATAGCAGGCATCTGATTAAGCACTCTGTCATGCCGTGATCTGTGCTGGCTGTTTAAGGAATGTGCCGGATGCTCTGGGGTCAGTGCTGGCTGACCGAGTGGCGTTGGTTCTAAATTATGAAACTCTAAATGACTTGGGACCTGCCTACCTGAGAAGCTGCCTCTCTCTCCATGACACACTGCTGCAGCTCGGGTCAGCAGAGGAGCAAATAAACCCTATTATTCCCCTGGATGGTCCAGGAAAGGGCTGGACATTGCATGGTTTTTGGGAAAATTCAGGACTGGGGATTGTTGGGGTTATCTTGCAGGTGTAACCCAGGCTGGTGGAGGCCAGAGTGAGGCTGGGGTGTAACAAGCTGGCTGCTGGAATCAGAATGCTGAACCAGAGCTGCAAAGCACACAGACACTCAGGATACGGCATGCTTGTCTGCTGGCTATTGATGTCCGGGCTGTGAGCCACAACAGCAGAGCATTTAAGGCACCCAGGGTTATACAGCTGGTGGTGACACAATGCCTCAATGGTCTCAACTGCACCACAGTATGTGACACACTTCATGAGACTTGTGATCAAACTGCAAGAGCTGCCAATAATAAACATGCATGGCTGCATTGTCAACTTGCACCAGGCCTGAATCATGCATTTAGGTGGCATTAGAACTGAGCACAGACAAACTCAAGGGGAAACAGGGTTCTGGATCTCAACTTTGTTCCATGCACCCATCTCTGATCAAAATTAAAAATACATGTTCCTGGCTCTAAAATTCATTTGTGCCTGTATTTTTCTTGATCGGTAAATGGAAAGTGCTTGTTATTTGATTTCACCAGCAATAATAATAATAAAAAAACCCTACAGCTGGTTAGTTTTGCCCTACCCCAGCAATTACAGAGAGTGATGATCCAGGCTACATCTTGGATTTGCAGCTTGCACTTTGTACACACTGTCTTCCAATAAACAGTTACAAAAGTCTTGAAACCCACAGAGAGAGAGAGAGAGAGAGAGAGAGAGAGAGAGAGAGTGTGTGCCTGCACATGTCACAAGCTACTTGACTCACACAATTCACCTGTAGAATATCACCTATGAATACACATACAAACCATACACTGCAGGTACATGTTCTATGTCCTCATTAGCATTGCATCTGCCAAGTGCCACCACAGAAAGAGAGGCTGGAGCTTTTCAGAAACTTCTTGTTTTGAATCTCAAAATAAAATCCACAGCCTTTTGGGTTACTAGTAAATTTGAAGAATTAACCAACTGCTGTCTGAATGATAATACAAAATCTGAACATGTCTGTAGTATGTAATTAAGCCATGGCCAACTGTATATATATTTAAGAGAGATTATATGTATGTGTAATACTGATTTGGGCCGCCAGGGTTCTAGTTCTCCGTGACCCTTACATTGAGAATTAGTAAACTGGGAGCTGAGAAATAGAGGTGAGAAGAGGTGGCCTTCAAGTAGATTGGCAGTCACATCAGACACCATGTTTCACGGGGGCCGTGACTCTGGAAGGTGTGTCCACTATCAGGAGGAGATATCTAGCCACGACCCTCTAAGGGTTAATCCCCAAAGTACAAGGTATTGGTCAAAACACAAATTCTCCACCCTTGGGCAGAGTGGAATGGAAAGGGGAAGGCAGGAGAGAGTGAGGGACAAGAGATGGAAGGTGACATGGGGAAGGCAAAGTGATGAAGATGACCTGCGGAAAGAGGCGGAGAAGAGATGAGGCAGCTAGTATGTTGTCTCTCTGGCGAGTGCTATAAAAACAAATGTATTTGCCTAGGTGTCAGTACAGCCAGGGCCAGTCCTAGAGTGCAGTGGAACAGCTCTAGTGTCGTCAGCATTCTCTGCTGTGTCAAGCCTTTGTAAGCAAGGCAGTGTTAGGTCACGCATATCACAGTGGAAGATGACACTAGAGATGTGGTGTGAACTAAAGGAATTGCCCACACACAGCCTATATTGCTTGTTCCACAGTTTACTGGGTCAGTGGTGTCTGTACACTCTCCTCTAGCCATTTACAACACAGATTCCCCAGAAAGAAATGACCCGCACCTCCACTCTTTGCCCACTCCCAGTTCTTGTTTCTTACCTTGCACAATCAAATAAACCTGGGAAGTCCTGGGGTGATGCTGTGTCTGTACTGAGCATGTATAGGACCCCTCATCATACACGTCCACTTTCTGGATCCGGAGGCTGTATTCCAGAGGGGTTCGTTTTTCCAGTTCTACCCGAGGGTCCAGGGACCACTTGTCCTGTCCAGCAAAAATGATGCCAGAACGGTTTAACCAGGCCACTTTGGAGCTTCGGTCTTCTACATAACATCTGTTGAGGGTGAAAACAGAGATTGGGGTATCAGCTCAGACTCCACTTTGGCTCCTACCTTTTTCCAGCATTCCATGGGATTCTGCAATATGCTCCAGGCTTGCCAACAGTCACACATCATCAGCATCGACACCACTTATTACATCAGCCACATTACTAACGTGCTTTACAAATATGAAATGATCAGGGCAGCCCAAAGGAGATGTGAGGAGGCGTGAGTTGCCTGGGCCCTGCTATCTCTTTCCCTTCGTAGGGACTTTTCACACGCAAAGGGGCATTCTGAGGGCCTCTAGGGCTTGCATCCTGGCCTCCAGCTTCCCTTTGATCCTGTCAATGGTATAGGGCAGACGGAGCTGAAGATTGTTGAGCTCTCCTTCACACACCCCCCTCCCCAATGACTGAGTATACAACAGACTCAATATTCCCAGCCCCCTGCCAGCCTGGGGATGGTGAGAGGTCAGAAATGAGAATTGGGTTTGTTGTGCCGAGAACAGCTGCTGCATCATGTGATCTACCTCCTCCATCCCCCAACTTTTGTGCCCCTAGTGTTATGTTCCACCCGCTCCCTCACACCGCCCTGATGGAAAGGCTTTGTGGAAAACTAGATGTCCCCCTCATGCAGCTATATATGCCATGGGTGTGTGCATGTGTGCTACACCAATGATAGAGAAAGCCTGCAGGGACGTCACTGTCACACCCCCCACCCCGACAATTGCTGTGTGTCCTTATAATGCCACACAGCAGCTGAGAAAGTCATGGGAGGGTGGAGGGCAGGTAGGTATGGTACACAGAGGAGCGACAGTATTGGCTCACCACCTGTCATGGCCCTAGTCCCAGCTGCCAACAGCAGCAGGGGCTGCAGGCGGGAGGACGGATTGACAGCCCTTGCAGCTACATTACAGTGATTTAATTATTTTATAGATGGTAGAAGAGCCATCACAGTCAAACCCAGCTTTAGCTGAGGCACTGGCTCTGTACAAATATCCATCTCAACCCTCTGAGCACTGACCATAGGAAAGAGACAGACGGAGGGCATGTACTGATGATCAGTCTCGGCTGGGACTGAACTTCCCTCTCTTTCCTCGCAGGGGTCCCCTCCAGGGCGGGGCTGAGCAGTGGCAATGGAACAATTTTTACAGGGGGGGGTGCTAAAAGCCAGTGGTCCCCAAACTTTTTACCTTGCACCTCCCCTTACTCCGTCTGTGGCCCCCCACTCCCCAGAGCTGGCTCTAGGATGGGGGGGGGAACGCAGACAGGGGTAAGGGGGCTGAGGCTGAGACCACAGCTGGGGGTGGGAGTAGAGCCCCAGGTGCAGGTCTTGCAGCCGGAACCCCTCATACGGGTCCAAGAACAGAGCCCTGAGTGCGGGGCCGGCGGCAGCCAGTACCCCGGGTGTGGGCCCAGGAACAGAGCCCCGGGCGCGGGTCCTGCAGCCGGGGCCCCACGTGCGGGTCCAGAACTGAGCTGCCACTTCAGCTTTTGAGAGGAAAAGTCCTCTTTCCAAACTCACCAGACAACTTGCATGTCAGAGGGAGCAGGTTTATAGCTGTAAGACTCTTCCACTTTCCATATTCGTGGCAAATAAAGCTCTTAAAGCACAACAAATAGTGAAAGGACAGTCGAGGCCGCTCATCTAGACCCTGTATAAGTCATCTTGTAGGTTCCACTATCTCCGAATTTAACAGGAAACCTCTATGCACTAGTGCCCACCTCTCCCAGTTCCCCGCCACCACATTGCACAGGGCAGTTCTCAGCACATTCTTCGTGCCACCCTCTGAGTCAGCCTGAATGACCCAGCCTGCATTGCAGGGTAGTAGGAGAAAGTTTGGCAGTGAGGAGATCACTGGCCAGGTTTGTTCAGATTTGCCTTGCAAGAGAAGCTACTATTCTCATAGTATTTCTTACTTGACCACAATAGCAGAGCTTCCCACAAGCATTTCCAATACCCCATGGCAAGCATATTTTGCTAACTCTGAGGGGAAACAAAATATGCAAGAAGCTAAACTGTGACACATGTAACTTTCACAGGTTCCTTGATAGTATAGTGGTAGGGAATGGAGGCACCCTGACAGCTCAGGTCCGGGAACGGAGCCCCGAGTGCAGGTCCGGTGGCAGCCGGGACCCCGGGATGCAGGGCTGGGACCCCGCACAAAAACTGGGGGGTGCTGCAGCACTCCCCGCACCCTTAGTTCCCATGCCTATGGGGCTGACACACACATGGATGGAGCAGAGGCTGGATGCTTGCCCTCAAGCTACCCAGGCTGTGCCTGTTCTGTGGACATATAAAGGAGTTAAATCTCTGAGGCTGTTACACGACCACCTCTCATGGCTCCACCCCCGTCTGTGGGAATTCAAAGAGGCCAGCACTTCTCATCAGCACTATTCACACAAATGAAGAGAGAACAACAGAGGATGAAGATTGTTGCCGAACGATAAGACGAATATTTGACAGTAGGTTTTCAAATAGCCTCTTAGGAAGGGTCAGACATTTTCCAAGTTCCTACACTTGAATGCGGTTCATTCAGATTTTGCTGAGGCGGCCGTCTACAGCTATGTGACTCCACCCGTATACAGCACTCCTCTCTAGCAAACATGCCCACGGAAGCTTTCTGAGTTGTTCTGGGCAGTAGCAATGCCATGCTGTGTGGTGATACCATTGTGCTGGTCAAGCTAGGAGCTTGACTAACATTTGCCTGGAGGGTGCAGCCCAAAGACTCAGGCCTGTGTAACTGACTTCCAGCTAAGAGAGGCCAGCGAGGCTTCACTCGCCCAAGTGCAAGCTGGTTCTTCTGTCCAGATGCACATTTCCCCTGAGGCGAGTTTACAGCTGGGATTGTTTTTGTTTTAAAATCTGCCTCTTCACTAAGAAAGAGGGCCGGGGAGAGGAATCACTCTGGGGTCATTTGCGTTTAGCAAAGTGGGCAGAGAATCAGGTGGCTTCGAGGCATGCAATGTCAACGAATGGTGCCACCTCAGACTGCAATCCTGATGACAGGAGCAGAAAGCAACCATCTGAGGAAGGCGCTGAGACTGAGGGCTGGTCTATACTTAGCCGCTAGTTCGGCGGCTGGAAATCGAACTTCCTGGTTCGATTTATCGCGTCTGGTCTGGACGCGATAAATCGAACCAGGAAGTGCTCGCCGTCGACTGCGGTACTCAAGCTCAACGAGAGGAGTACCGCGGAGTCGACGGGGAGCCTGCCTGCCGCGTGTGGACCGCGTCTGAACCGCGGTAAGTTCGAAGTAAGGTATGTCGAATTCAGCTACGTTATTCACGTAGCTGAATTTGCGTACCTTACTTCGACTTGGGGGGTAAGTGTAGATCAAGCCTGAGAGCTGATAACACATCACACTATTGGTGACCTTCTGCCCATCTCTAATGCCTTCAACCTGAGCATCTCAAAATGCTGCACTCACATTCATGAAAGCTGCCCTTCCTATCCAGTGGTGCAATAAATCAGTATTATTACCACAGAGAGGCTAAGGGCCAGATTTGCCTAATTTGGTGCCTAGAGCTGCAGATGGGCACCTAATGGGATTTTCAAAAGCACCTGTGTAGGTGAACGCTGACATTGAAGACAATGGGAGTTAGGTCCCTACGTCACTTAGGTGCTTTTGAAAATCCCTCTGTTCCTAGCTGCATCTTTAGGCACCACGGGTGCGATCCACAATGCAACGTAGGCACCTAAACTCCAGAGTTAGACACCTAACTCCCTGTGCGTGGCACCACTGTGATTCATGAAACTCCCGCTTAGCTGCTGCTTAACCCTGTAGGCACCTAAACTTAGTCAGAGCCTAACTTTGCACTGTTAAAATTCCCTGGGTGCCTAAGTTTTAGATCCTGGGACATGCACACTGTTGCCTCCATCAGAACGATTCATGAACTGAAGGAAGATAGGCATTCAGCTGCCGAAATCGCATGCAGGCCTCAATCCCATAAACATGGTCAGAGGCTTAAATAGTCACTGGGCCAGGGAGTGAGAGAGAGAATGACTCTGTAGCCTGGCGACTGGGGCACCCACCCTCCAGTCACTCTTTCAATAATTATCCACAGGGAAACAGCTTCAACAGGAGAGACTGAGGGAGCTCTACATCTGAACATCCCAGAGCTCTGAGAGGTGGGAGACCCTTGTGCAAATCCTTTCTCCCCCTCTGACAGAGAGGGGGGAATTAACCCTGGGTCCCCCACATCCCAGTTGTGTGCTTGACCCACTGAGATGCAAGTTATGAGGTGGGCATCAGCACCATCACTGGCCGTTTTGTGTGGAGCAAGGCAGGCACCTAACTCATTCCTGCAAGAACAAGTTTAGGTGCTTAAGCCACCTGACTGCAGGCGGTTGGTTCCTATTCAGGGATCAATAGCAGAGCTAGGTGCTCCTGCAACCTGAACCTATGTACCTATCCCCTTGAGAGGGGTGGGACCTAGGACAAACTCTTCTAGTTGACATCTCCCATTGGCTAGCTTAGGCAGCTCCCCACCTAGCATGTTGGATTTTGTGGATTGTATTTTTAGGCTCTCCCGCCACTGTATAAGGACCTAATGCACCTAACTCAGTGTTGTGGATTACAGTGTGATTTTCTAGGTTCCTCCAAGTCCGGTGCCTCGCATCGCAGCACCAAAGTCCTTTTCCCAAAATCTGGCCCTAGGTGACTTCCACAGCATCAAACTGCAGATCAGTAGCCAGGCCAGGACTAAAACCCGAGTCTCCTAACTTCCAGGTTTAAGCTTTAACCATGAGGCCATCCTTGCTCCCCTAATGCCTCTTAACTTCTTCACTTGTGTAGGATGTTCACCGCTACCCCGATGTTTAGCTTTATCTGCTAAGGCTTGCTACCACTGGAATGACATGTATACTGCCCTTTAATTGCCACAGCAGCCATTCCACCACAAGGTGACACCCCAGCTTAGTGACAGAAGACTGAGCAGCGGTGAGGGAGGAGTGAGTATGTTCCACAAATCCATTCCAGGGGAGTACATACTTGGTCCCAGGTGAGCACAGAATGCACCATGGCTTTTGCCTGTCACTGAAGACAAACGTCTTCAGCCAAGCAAGGGCAGCTAGACAGCTAGGTCCAGTCATGTGTTAAGGAAGAACAGAACAAACTTGCCAGCTGCCATAAGAAATGCTGCCCCTGGGAAATTAAAATGTGTATGTCACAGCATATCCTGCACTGCTGACACCCAGGGGTCAGATCATCAGTAGAGCACAGTGGTCAAGGCAGGTCACTTGCTGGGTTCTAATAACCTTGCAGGCTCCCCTGTAATGGACGGTGCCAACAAAATAAAAACAAAATAAAAAAAAAGAGAGAGAAATTGGATGAGTAAGTGAAATGGATTTGAGCTACTCTCTCTGGAGTACCTGTTCCTCTAAAACTGTCAGAGAAAATCCATGTACCAATGTGGAAATTCCAAGTCCTGGTTCTCTCTGAACATATATCAAAGTAGGTTAGGTATCTTGGTGCATGTATACACGTACACACATGTACCTATCTATCTGCCATATGGATCAGCCAACCTTATTGAGTACACATTAATAAGGATTTATGTGATGTTTCTCAGAGTGTCAGAAGTGTTAATTCAATACTAATAGAATATTAACTGGCATATTAACTAATATTTGAACAGCAATTGCTGTGTGGCATCCATTAGATATTAAACGACTGTTAATGTCTGATAATCAGTGGGCATTATCACAATTACAATTGAAGGTTTCTGATTAGATTTATTGAAAACATTATTGTCCCCTTAAATTAACACATACTGATTGTGATGTTACACCCCATAGTCTTCATAGAAATATTGTTATAATATGAATATGGCATAACTAAGATATATTTTATGCAAGATGGGTCAAGTGAGGTATCATTGGAAAGGTTATGATTTGCTGAATGTGATTATCCAATTTATATGCATGTATCATTTCTGTATCTGAAGTTAGGAATATTGACTATGTAACAATTACAACTGTGTGTGTACTTGGGGGAACGCTCACCACAGTAGGCAATCAGCCTCAATGGGCCATGTAAGAAGGACAATAGAACTTTATCTCCCACCTTCCTGAGAAGCTTTCTGGGATGTTGCTTTGACACTGCAGGATCATGTGATGATGTCACCTGGTAGAGAGTACCACCTTGGACACGGCTGGTATTTTCCCACTGGAAACAAAGGATTCCTGCCTTATGTAAACCCTAATTAAGGCTGGGAAGGGAGTCAATCAGGGCTCTTCCCCATTGCCTCCCTGGCCAAAAAGGAAAACTGCTGAAAGCACCTGAAGCAACAGAGGAACTAATGTGGGGGGGGGCAGGAAGGAAAGAGCTGTGCATATCTCCCTCCACTTTGACGGAGGGGGCGATTTTTATGAGCTTACGCTATATAGATCTCTATACAGCACGAGACAATATAATTTTGGGTTTACCCTCCAGAGGGTGTGTACACAGGACAGTGGGCATTCCCCTAGCTGAGCCCTCCTACACAGAGCTGATAACAGACTCTGTGTGATTCTACAGCTGGGTTGTCCCTACCTGTGCGTGTGCTGGACAGGGGCTTGAGAGCCTGACATTGCAGCACAGAGTGCGGGGGACCCAGGCTGGTGGGACAGGCGGGCTCAGTGGGACCCCAGCACATCTGGTGGCACCCCAGAAAGGGGGGTCCAACCCGTCACACTGATTATTTGCAATACTTCCTTTTTGGTTTTTCTTTCCCAAAATGTTCTTGGGTGGGCAGCCTTGGAAAATGAATCCTCTACACAACATCAGAGCACATGTCAGTAATGACCTGTAACTAGCCACGGGCCTGTAAAGTTGGGCTGCAACTGGCCCATTCAATCCTTGGCCACTGCTCATGCTGCCAACAAGAAGGCCAATCAATACTGGTGGTGGTTCCTTGGAAACTGTTTCTTCCCTATCACTATGTAGGCAATCACTGAACCATTAAATGGCAATGACTTTTGTTTATTATCAACCTTAGATCAAATTTAAACCAAAGACCTAGAAGAGAATGTCTCTATATCCTACAACCAATCACCCTAAGACACCCAGACCACATAAAAGCAAATTCACTGGAGGCTGGCAGGCATATAATAAGATACTTAGCTATTGGATCAATTTTTAACCTGCCACAGATGTAATTTCAGTACTTACATGGTATTTAATATCCATGCAGTAACTAGCCTAGTGATTAGAGAAATGGAGCAGGAGTTAGAACTTTACAGGTTACACAGATAGTCCTTTCGCCTCTCTGTGCCTCAATTTCCCATTTGTAAAATGGGGAGAATGACTTCCTAGGAAGTGGCAATATATTCATTAGTGTTTGTTAAGTGCTTTGAGACCTTCAGTTAGGACTGTCATCTATACAGTAAGTGCAGAATGTTATCATCTAAGTTAAATGCCTGCAGGAAGGGTATTTAGGGAAACTGTATTGAACGTGCCACTGTATGTGGTAAACACAGTGTATTTCTAATGCTACCTCTTGCTCACACTCATCTAAGACAGAAGGCCTGAATGCCACCCACCTCCTTGTTTCAAGATGATGATGTGCTCATTAGTTATTTACTTCAGATATTTATCTGCACCGTCTGTACCAGTTCCATAATATGATGCTCATTAGGAAAGCAAAATTTTTAATTAACACTCACTAGATTAAGGTCCCCATATTTCAGGATCTGTTGCTCGAGGGGGTGGGGGAAGTGTCATAATGTCCTATCATGACTGTTACTGAATCTCCAGGTGATGAAGTCACATCACCACGCCAGTATGCTCCAGCCCAAATCACATAGCCACCCCAGCATAACCCAGCCAAGTGCTCAAGAGGGCAGCACAAGAACCTGAATAAACTGAACAAAATAGACCACAGCATGCCCCTGTCCGAAACAATTCATGAGTTCACCATGCCTCTGCCTGAATTACATCTGAATTACCCACAAGAATGATGTGGGACAGTTCCTTGAAAATCTAGACTGTTCCACCAAATGAGAGCTGCTTTTCAATCCAAAGTCAGTTTATTTCATACTTTGCTTCCTGTTTGAGCACTTTCATTTCTGGGGTCCCCACAAAACTGGGTCTTTTGTTTCCTTCTGTGGCTCCCTGGTGCTCACCCATTTCTATTTCATCTTATTGCTTCTGGTTTTCAGTACCAGCAAGGCAAGCGGGGTGTGTGTGTGTGTGTGTGTGTAATTTTTGCAGCACGCAGAGGAGAGAAAGTGTTTGAGAACCCCTGTATCCCAAATCCCAGCTGGATTTGGAATTAATTCTGTGTCAGCAGCAGCTCCTGCTGCTGCTCTTCCTCCCTCCCCAACTCATCTATGTAATTAACAGACCGGGCAAACCAGAGGTGATTTTGCAAGCCTCCCTCAATCAGAGTTTGATTTAGACCCAGCATAAGGGTGGGGTTCAGAACGGACTCCCATTTTATCTGAACCTCTCAATGTTTTAGGCATTCCAGTCTGGGCCTTCCTCTAATTATGAAAGGAAATGTGAGCCTTAAAAGATCTCACAAGGGGGTGTGACGCTGCTGTGTCCTCACACTGGCAGACACAGCTCCCTCCCCTGCTGAACGGAGCATAAGGGTCTGATCAGAAGCTGATGGATCCCTGGGGTCTAGCTATGAATCACTGGGAGTCTCCTCAGATGGTGAATTATAATCACATAGGTTGCATTCCCTTCCCCCAGCCCTTCTCCTCACTCCAGCCCTGTCATTTTCCCTCAGTGTTTCTCCACTCTGCCTCTCCTCCCGTAGTGATGACTGCATGCAGCGTATTCATTTCCCAGCATGTTGTTGAAACACTTGTAGCAGTTTATGTTCTTTCTGTCGCTCCCACAACTCTTGTCCCAAGATCCCACTCCCCACCCTCCAGCAAACAGACGGGCGCGCTGTCGAGAAGTGTTATTTGGATGGAAACCAGTGACAGGCTATCAAAACCCAATTCATCATCAGCCACAGAGAGAACAGCAGTAAAGCGCTCGCCTCCCATTTCCTGTAAGATGGCCATAGCAGAGCTGGGAAGCCGGGCAGGGTGGGGCAGGGCTCTGAGGTGGCACCGAGCATTCTCTCTCTCAGAGGCTTGTCTGGCTGGTTCTTGCTCACATGCGTAGGGTCTAACCGATCCCCCTATGTGGAGACAGGAGGAATTTTCCCCCACACTGGATTGGCAGGGACCTTGGCGGGGCTGGGGGGGATTCACCTTCCTCTGCAGTGTGTGGGTAGGGGTCACTTGCCAGGATTGTCTGGGTATATCTCACGTAATCATTTGCCTGTGGGGAGCTTGAACACTGGTGTACCTCAGACCCTCCAATTCTCTGCCCATGGCACATAATAATCTAGTCTTCTGTGGGCTGTAACACTTTGGTCTAATTGTTGGGTTTGGAGGCGGGGGCTAGGTGGTTTTGGTGGCCTGTGATATACAGGAGGTCAGACAAGACGATCTGGGTATTCCCTTTTGGCCTTAAACTTTATGACTGTGGGGTGAGCAAGGTGGAGCCATTTTGGGGACTGTATCTGTGAGTACTTCCTCTCCTGTATGTGAACAGTGAGGCTAAGCAATTGTGGGTTAAGACCAGAGGTTCTCAAACTGTGGTCCGTGGACCACCAGTGGTCCGCGAGCTCCATTCAGGTGGTCCGCGGATAGTTCCCTCTAAGGTTCGCGCCTGGGCGGCCGCACACAAAAGAATGAAGGGCACCCACCTAATTAGTGGAGCTGCGCAGGTGTGGCTCCACTAATTAGGTGCCTGGACCCTGGAGAAGATGCACATGTAAGGTGAGGTGGTGGCCTTGGGGGGAATAGGGGGTAAGTGGGAGGGGGAAGTGGGGTGAGAAGAGTGGGTGGGGGGAATTTGGGACGTGCAGGGCTGCGGCGGCCAGAGAAAGAGGCAACTTGCCCCAGCTCCACAGCTGCTGGGGAGAGACCCCCCCTCCTTCCCAGCCCCAAATCGGGGGCTGCCGCAGCGGGGGAGAGAGGGCACATCCATTGCATTAGAAAGGTAAGACTACTGATATTAAAATATGAGTTGTGTGCTTTTATTTGTAGAACAAAAAATCGTTCATTATTATTAAGGTTTTTTTTAATAGAGCGCTTTTATCCAAAGCACTTGACAATAGTTAGCTAACGGTACAAACGACCTTTGGAAAAATCATTAAGTGGTCCGCCAAGACCCTCAGCAATTTTCAAGTGGTCTGCAAAAAAAAAAGTTTGAGAACCACTGGTTTAGATTATAAAGAGGGTGGCTGAAGCACTTTTTTCTACTGCCTGTAGGGGCCACTATTCCGCATAAATTTATAGGGTGTTTTGGAGAGGGCAGAGAGTACATGTCCCACAACAATGGAGGGTAAGAAAGGAATCTTTGTAGGTGACTGGCTGAGTTTCTATTGAAATGATTATTTGATGCTGCTGGGATTTTATTGTATGACCAGTGATGTGGTAGGACGTCTGGAGCTTTGAATAAGGTCCTTTCATTATTTTAAATCTAAATAAATAAAATAAATGAGCTCCAACTGGCCAAATCCTGGAGTTCTTACACTGGCAAAACTCTCACTGACTTCAAATGGAGTTTTGCCTGTGTCAAGACTGCAGGACTGGGACCTGTGTGTATAAATGAAATACACTGTGTTGGTTTACCATGAAACCACAGCTCTTGCTTCAGTTATAAGAAAAATTCTTGTGGCCTTAGCTGACATTTTCCATCCACTGATCTCAACATGCTTTTTAGAGGATAGGTCAGTGTTACTCACACTTCCTATGCTCCCCTTTACTCCATTAACCCGTTGCTTATCCCGTTATAGCACTACCTCTGTGGAACACAACAAAAGTCAGCTCCTTGCAGAAAATAAATAGGGGCAGAAGGTAAAATTAAACATTTCAAATCCAGCCTACTGCATTCTTAAAGCAGAAATGCCATCTGCCTTCTTTGGACAGGATCAAAGCCTGCCGTGGCTGAAATGTCCACACAAAGCTTGCCTTCTCATAAGAGTCGTGCTCCTGCAAGCAGTGAGGAGCTTTCTGTAATCATGCGTGTCTGCAGGATTTAGCTAACAACTTCCCCTACTGCCCTCTACCCCAGTAACATGACAAGACAGAAAAGAAAATGAAATCAAATGCTACTTATTCAATGCAAAACGACACCGACTCCTGGTCACGTGCACCGAATAGGCCAGATAAATTCTCCAGTGTGTTGCAAAGTGTGATCCTGGACGGACTGTGTGGTTGTTAGATACAATAGTGCCAGAGGCCCTGTGAAGAAAACCCCAGAGCACATCACACTAAGTTTGTTTTGTCTTGTCTTCCCGTTCTGCTCAGCCCTTCCCTGCCTGGTAAGCATTAGGGTGACCAGATGTCCTGATTTTATAGGGACAGTCCAGATATTTGGGTTTTTTTCTTATATAGGCACCTATTATCCCCCCTTTCCCCCCCCCACCCCGTCCCAATTTTTCACATTTGCTATCTGGTCACCCTAGTAATCATGGACTCAAGTAGAGCAACAGTTAACAGAGAAGAGTGGCAAGAATGAACCACCTTAGTTTGCATTCACCGTTGTTTTTTATTCCATTATATACTCATGAAGAGAGAGCTGTGAACATGCTGCATAACATTCTAGTCCTAACCTCTCCCAGCAGAAGGTGCTGTAGGGAATGCTCAGACTGTAGCAGGTTGGTTGTAGGAAACTCATAGCTACTCCAGCCCCAGTCTCTGCCAGGAGGAGTCACTGTAAGGAATAGGGTCAGAGCACTGGCTGGTGGAAAGCTCACAGCCACTCCGGTCCCAGTCCCTCCCAGCAGGAGGTAGGTGTCAAAGAGATTAATGCAGAATTGCTGGCTATGAACAATTTGCAGTTACTGTAATCCCAGACTTGCCCAGCAGAAGATGCTGCACGCAGTTGAAGTTGAAGACACCCTCATTAAGACACAGCCTTTTTAAGGGGTTGGGGTATCCTATCACTGACACTGTCATTAACTATCACCAAGGCCTTGAATCAGCAAAGCACTTAAGCATGTGCTTAATTTACACTCTAATTTAACCTTTAACTTAAAAGCTAAGCACATAGCTGAATCAGGGCTTAAGTGCAGTTCCAAGCTCTCTTTACCACCAGGCTATTACAGTCACTTGGGGATTTTATTATTAATTATTTTTCTGTTGATTTAGAAAGTTTGCATTTAAACATGGCCCTGCCTTGGGAAGCTGGCAGAAGTGGAAAGAAGTAGAATCCATCCAGCACTCACTTTCTATCGGGTACTATTATTTTGTGTCTTTGCTCTCAGACCTGCCTGTTGCTTCCTAGGGATCTTCTCACTTTTGTTATGATTGTGGGCAATTCCCTTGTAATGGGATTCCACAGGGCTGATAGGCTCTCCGGAGTCTTGTTCATTTCGTTTAATGTAACTCCGCTTCTTTTTAGCTAAAGTGATAATAATAATAATGATCACTGAACAGTGTTGCCAACTGTCAGGATTTAGTCTGAGTCTCATGATAATTATGGTTTTCCTTAAAGCCCCAGCTCCTGGAGTCAAGTGAGTATGTGATGATTTCAGCCTTCATTCTTAAAGAAAAAGTAAGTTTCTATCTCTCATGGCTGTTGAGAAAGGTTTAAAATGTGACTGCAGTGCACCCTGAAGACTCAAAAAGCAGAAGGAAAATAAAAAGAACACCCAATCTATTATTTTTACATAATCTCATGGTTTTAAAGACAATCTCATGATTTTTGGTGAGCCTGACTCATGATTTTTGAGCATTTGGGTTTGGCAAGACTGAGTGAACGTGGCTGCCAGTGTTGTGCTGTCTTTATTCTAGGAACCGACCAGTAGCCTGGCACATGTGATACTCACTGATAGTAACATGCCGGGGAATTCAGTTCTCCAGCCAGAAGTCAGTGCTCTGTAAAACGTCACCCCAGTGCCTCTCACTGACAGAGCCAGACCTGGTCTAGACACAGAGTTTGTTCCAGTATAACTATTTTGGTTAGGGGTGTGATTTCTTTACCAAAGAACAGTTACACCAGCCCAACCCCTAGTGTGGATGCAGTTATATCAGCATGAAGATACAGATTATTACCCTTCCTGTATGAGAACTACTATCCCGGTATAACCGCCTTTATACCAATATAACTGGGCCTGCACCAAGGGTTGTACTGCTTTCACCATACTGGTATAGTTAAAGTGGTACAACTTTTGTGTGTAGATCAGATTTCAGACCAGGGCCTATCTGAGTGATCCTGGATTTGCATAGGCAGGATCGCTTCCCCTAAACCCAGAAAGGCAGTGAAATCCCATCAGCCTCCTCACGACACCCCATTCAGGGAACAGAGCCTCTGTTCTGTTCTCCTTTGTGATGCAGCATGTACCCCCGCTGCCACAGCCTGAGTCACTATCTCTGTGGCTCCACCGGATGGACTGCTGCTACCTTGCGTAATCTCAACCTGGCTGTTGTTTACAGAGCTGCCAAGCGCCTTGATAGCTTGAGTCAGGATCTTGCTCACAGAAGAGGCAGGAAGCAGGAATGATGAGCTCTCTGTGGAAGCAGACTATCAGTTCCTTCCTCTGTTTTGGGTCAGTTGAGAACTCATCAATTTCCCTTTTCAGTCCAGCCAGAAAACTGGCTCTGATTTTGATCCAGAATGATTGGCGGATGCTAATCAGCTATCAGTCACACAGACTTAATTAAGTGCCCAACCAAGAACACACTCTTCACTCAACCTGCCTGCAATTTCCCTCTGTATAGCCAGTGCCGCTACTCTTTCAGAAGGGGAAGCCCTTGACTGGAATAGCTGTGGGGCCGCAGGTCAGGAGTGAGATGAACTGGCAGAGCTGTGTCAAGAGCCCAGGATGGGAATAGCAAGGGGAGCTGCAGGTTGGGAGTGAGATGCATTAGTACATCACTTGATTGCACTTTGTCAGAACGATGGGCCCTTCACCTATATCTTTAATGAGGATAAAAGTGAAAATTTTCAAAAGCCCGTAAGTCATTTAGGAGCCTAAATCCCATTGAAAGGCAATGGTACTTAGAAACTGAGCAAAAATGTCTGAAAGCATTTGAGGCCACCAGACTGCTGCTAAAGAATGTCAGAGTTTAAGTTTTGTCCAGGAGAAGCCCTGATATAGGGACAGGAGCCCTAGAACAACCTCAGACAGATGGACAAGCAGACAGACAGATTGCCGCATCTTCCTTATTCTTTAGTACAGGTTTTCCAAAGTCGAGGCATTTGTCACATAATCAGAGAGCACCAGGAGATTGCCACCCTGAATGCTTCCAAACTTTTCCTCCAGACTTTTTTAAAGAAGAAATGCATTTCTGAGACATCGCCTCCTCTTATGGCAGGGGGAGAGGAAGAGTGATCGGTTTGGCTGGAAGGCCCATGTGACTGCTCTGTGTCTGGTAATTATCCAGCCCGCAGAGGCAATCTGAAACATTCCACTCTGTATCAGAGCATTACAGCATCTGGAGCCGCTATGCCCAGATAAAAAGCAGAAAGACAATCAGGCAGATGGGGAAAGACAGTGCTACATCACAGGAGGGAGGGAGGATGATCGGCAAGAGCTGGCGAGAAGCATCAAGGCAGACAGTGCAGCTACTGGAGAAATAAAACCACAGATTAGTAATGCAAAGGAGAATGTTGAAAGAGGCAAAGAGAGAAGGAAAGAAACAGAGTGAGGGTGAGACAGAGGCAGGGCGAAAGCAAGAGAGGGAATGAAAACAAGAGAGAGTGGGAGATGAAAAAGGGAACTTGAAAGTCCTCTACCCTTCCCCCTGCCCACCCAAAACTAACCTGGAGGGATCAGTCAAGGAGGATGTCAGCATGGCAAGGGACAGAATCAGAAATTAACTCATTGAGGATGGAATAAACAGTCACAGCATTGCAACCAGTGCTTTCCCACAGTGGTTTGCAAAGGGAAGGGGACTATAAACTCAGGCTAACATACAAGTAATTAAACCTGGTGCTTTGGGGTGTTACTTGATTTACTCTATATGTAGGGAGGAGAAGGGGATTCAGGAAGGAATTCACTCTCACACATATAGGTGTAGCATTGCACAATAGCCCAAGTAAATTATATGGTGGTTCCAACCTTCCTCTGAAACACCACTTACTGACACCAGAGGCAGGATACTGTACCACATTGCCATATGGTATTCTTATCCAATCTATGCACTTATATGCAGCATGGTTCTGCCTGGCACGGGCTGTGTGCCCAATGTGTTGGCAGTGGGTTTTACTGAATCAAGAAGACCTGAGGATCAAGTAGCAGGAAGTCACATGTAACCTCTGTGGGTTGAGAAAGGGGCAGATTAATGGAAATGTGCAAGAAAATTAAGAGACTCAACGAATGAAGAATCTTCATTATCAAAGGCAGAGGGTATAGTTTTTTTTTAAGAGGCTGACAACTGACACCAGCTGGCCGTGGACTGGCAAGTGCATAATGGTATGTAGTCCCTCTGTGTGGACCTGTGTTTTAGAAGAGTGTTGGAAGGAACCAAATCCCTGGATCCAAACACCACAAGCTCTGGATTAGCAAATCTGAATAGAAACAGCAGTTGCAACCCTGGATCCAGTAGAATCCAGTATCCTGCATCCAACTGTGATAAGTGCCAGGTGCTGCACAGAACAGTGTAAGAACCTCCCAAATGGACAAATATAGAATAACCTGCCCATAGGAGACGTTTCTTTATCTTCATCATCTAGATGATCGAATGGTCCCTTCTGGCCTTAAAATCTATTAATCTAGCCCCGGCAGTTAGTAGTTGATTTAGCCTCTGAACTGCGAGGATTTACATCCCTCATAAGTGTTATTCTATCTAATGAAACAGTGTAGGTACTTAGTATCCACATAAATATCTCACGTTTTAAAAAAATCCTTTTAAGCTCTTGGCCTCTGTGAAATCTTGTGGCAGTGAGTTCCTCGGGTTAATTATGAATTATGTGCAAACTTATAAAGTGTAAAATAACAGTTTTAAATATGTTGCCATCCAGTGAAAGACGTGCTCTCATTTTGGAATTGTGAGAAAAGGTTCCTTCAGAATTCTTGGATGTACACCATTCAGTTCTTGTGAGAGCCATTTCTATTTTGGGGACTGTAGCTAACTCACACTCTAGCTGGAACTTTCTGCTCTGATAGGAAAGTGAAAGAGAAATCTCAAACCTGGAGAATCAGTCCACTCCCCTAAAAAAGATAGGGAGGGGCACCAAGGAGAATGAAAACCCTATTCTGTACCCTTTGGGCGGCATCTGAAAATGTGAAAGGGCACTGCTGGATCCTCCTTCCTGAAACCAACAGTGTGCATGGTGCATTGAATGAAGCCCCCTGCACCTCGTCATTACCATTCTCCCTTCAAAATATATCCATCTAGCCACTGATTGATTTGTATTCACTGGCCTGCAAGCAAGAGCTGAGGGGCGGGGCTTGGATATGAATAGGAAGTGGGCCCCATCCCAACTGCATATACTTGTTTATTGCGTTCCAACCAGGGACAGGTGTTATTACATACCCTTGCCCTTTATCCTTTACATTTCCCACTGTTGCATTGGCAAGGGCAGGAATGAGTGCAGGGATTATGCCCTGGTGAAAACATGAGCTTCTTGTCCACACCAGAGCTCCCATCATCGCGACCAGTGGTTGAGCTGCACCAGTGGGAGCAACAGAGGAAAGTTTAAAGGAAAATGTCTAGTACAGACATAGCCTTTGAGGAGCTTAAGCCTCCCTATCTCCCTCCATCTCTCTCGCACTTGAAAGCGGAGAACTGCTTCTGAGGGGGACACATGCCTTCATTTCCACATCTAAGCTAGTCCTGAAATACCATCCTCAAGCAACACTCTCAGAGAAGAGACCAAGAGGCAGATTCACTTTCAGCTTTTTTTGCTTCTTTTTTATTCCACCTATAATGATTGCCACAGAATATCTAGCACACCTGGCATGAGGCATTCCATTCAGGGTGCCTTGTTGCCAGAGAGATATGGGCAAATTGGAGGGAGTTCAGAAGCGAGTGACTCAAAATTATCAAGGGGCTGGAGGGGGATCAGCACATAAGGAAAGCTTACAAATATTAAATATGTATAACTTGGCTGAGAAAGGACTTAGAGGGGACATGCTAATGTTTACAAATATTTGAAGGCTGCAAACAACAAGTAGGGAGAGGACTTATTTAGTGCGATACACAGGTGTAACTAGGAGTAATAGGATGAAATTAAGAAAGCAAAAAGATAGGTTAAACATAAGAAAGAACTCCTTGCCAGAGAGAGGTATTAAACTGTGGACTAGTATCCCAAGGACAGTCAGGTAAGCCTTATTGCTTCAGATATTTAAAACTAAATTGGACAAAGCATGAGAAAATGAGTCCATTCTGTAGGGTATAATCTTGCACTGGCTGTGGGGAAGATGGAGTTGCTGAGCTAATATTATTGCTATTATTTATTTGAGTGTGCCTGGGAGCGTACAAAGGAGACATGGCCCCTGTCATGAGTTGCTTGCAGCCTAAATGAGAAATGATTTGCTATTTCTAATTACTATGATCAGAGGACCCCATTTTCCAATGAGCTCAGGTCTAGATTATCAAGTGTTCAGCACCAACAATTGGGGAGAGATTTTCAAAAGAGCTCAGCTCCCATTCAGGCACCTGAGTAAGAACTACATTTTCAAAAGGACCCCGAGCAGAGCAAATCCCAGTGCATGGCCAGATTTTCAATAGAGTGCAGTGTTCAACATGATGGTCTCTCTTGCAAATCTGGCCACTTATTGCCTAAAAGAGAGCTGAGCGCTTTTGAAAATCTGGCCTATAATTCCCAGAACAATCACTCCCTACTCAAAAACTAAGTGCTGTAAATTTGAGGCGATATGCTGTAATTTTCATACATACCAAAGAGGTTGATTCCCAGCTTTGCTAGGAAAGTACAACTCAACCTTAACCATGAAGCCACAACCCGTACCTCCATAATAACTAGGAAACGTTAAATTCTACTTTCTCTCCCGGTGTTACTTTTATCCACCATGAGGCTTTGGAAAGAAGCAAATGAAAAGGACTTGAGAGAGGGAAGGTAGAGAAGAGAGAATGCTGGGAGTGAGGACTCGTGTGACTTTGATCTGAGCTCACCTTCATCCCTGCACCCACAATGTATTTTCCAAAGGAGGCTATATGGTTATAAATAAGTAAACAGAAGAGAAAAAAGAAACGGCAGGATGTATTTGATGGAGTTTCTGCTGTTGACATGAAAGTTAGGAGTGGATTTATAAGTAATGTTCGGGGGAGGGGAGAGGGGAAACAGGCAGATGATTTACTACCTGAGTGGGAAAAGCCTGAAGCACCTATTCGTATTGCCCTCCCACTAACAATAACCCTTTGTGCTACAGTATCATCTTTCATCTGAGGTTCTCACAAGCCTTGATTCAACAAGGTCCTTAAGCACATGCCTAACTTCAGGCACCATTCATGACATTGGGATTACTACCATTGGGCTGAGGTATCCTGCACAACCAGAGCCTTTATGCCTCGCAAAGGAAGAGAGTCGTTAACCCCGATTTAGAGATGAGGAAACTCAAGCACACAGCGGGGAAGTGACATGTGCCAGGTCATCCAGGCACATCTGTTGCAGATTCCTGACTCTTTCACCTTGCTATGGAAACAAGAGTCTCTCTCCACATGGTGGCCTGGCATCCAGGCGTTTTGGTCTCCCTGATACTCTCACAACCTTCCTCATGAGCCCGTTTACTGGCAAGAGAAGTGATTCATTTGAACCCGCTGCTACTTTTGCCAGCTGAACCTGGATGTTAGTTCAGACAACACCGGCTTGCAAACTGTGGTTAAACTGTCCTGCCTAGATTGCCATGGGGAGCCCTCTGGAGATGAGGCAGGAGAGAGAGGCAGCTCTGCTATTTAAGGGCTCTGGGAGCGTCGGAATGTCATTGCTTTTCAATGGGTCATGGTGACAATATGTCCGACAGACAGAGTCAGAATAAAAACCAACACAGGAAGTAAGGCATAGAAACAGCCATATTCTACAAGACCTTTCTATGGTTACCAAGGTCTCTATCACCTTGAAACTAGGATACTGCAGTGCACCTGCATAGGGCGATGCTAGACTTTAAGCGCATTCAGAACCCGAAGAAGGTGCCGAATGTGGCCACCCATTTATTAAGCAGAGTTATTCGCTGTGATCACATGATACCTCTTGATCCAAAATAGCGCTTATTCATCTACCTTCAGAGTGCATAGCAAAGCCCAGCTATTTTCCTGGGCTTTGGAGGCGGTCTATAGGCTGACTGAGATCTCCAGGGAAGAATAGAATAATTTAATCACAGTTACAGGGCTGATTGTATGCCTTTCTTGGTCCAGCTGAGTGCACACGCCTCAGGCTGCATGACTTTACCCCTCTCAGGGTGGAATCCTGGGGATCTTCCACTATTAGACCTGGTCCTAGGCTACAGAATCCTGTGGACCAACTATTTTACCCAGCAAGTCTGACTGGGTTTGGGCACCTGAGGTTCTTCCCTTCCGGAGTTGTGACCAGTGGTCAATAGAGTGACCCAAACAGCTTTCTCAAACATAAATATGGCTTAATCTTAACAGTAGAACCAAAGCACAACAGAAAGAACAAAAGGTCTACACACATCTATTTTACTTAAGTCCTATCACCCTATGCCTTGGAAGGTCTACCTTCTCTAGTCCCTCCGGCCGGGTCTGTGTTTGCCCTGTGAACAGCTCCCAAACAGTTGCGAGCCTCTGGACAGAGAGGGACATTGTAACTGCTTATAGTCCTTTCCATCCGAGGGTTCCCAGCACAGGCAAAACAAGCTGTGTATTTTGGCTGGAGCTGAGGAAGTAGGATCTTCCCAAGTAATAACTCAAGTATTGTCTCTTAATCCCTCTTGAAGTGTTTACCCAGAGGTGTCTTATCTGGAGCCATGGTCTTGTCTTCCTGCTTGTTTTTTCCAACCGCCTGCTATTGAACTAAAGCAATATATTCATATAGTAGCCTCCCCAATACACAGGTCACAATATAGTATTCACAAATGATTACAGAGCTGCTGCATGTCCTTCGCACATAGCCCTTTTCTACTTGGGTGTCCAGCTGGCTTTTTGCTTTGTGACTGGGTTGGGGCTGCTTTAGGCTGGGTTTCTACTTTAATTCCTTGGTAGGTTTGCATGTTTTAAATGACTTTCAAGCACCCATTGCTGTATGGAGAGGGACTAGGCTACAGCCTCAGCAGGGGTTAAATCACTAGGCTCCACAATGCTCTACAGAAGCGACGTAGACGTAAATTTGGAGCAACATAGATTTACACCAGCTGAGCGTCTAGCTCTCTGTTTGTACAAGTCTCTAAATAAACTAAGTAAATGAAACACTGCATTCTGCTCAGTTAGAAATAGCTACAGCTGGCAGAAGGTTTCAAATCAAAAGAATATTTTAAAGAGTGGGATTTTGTTGCCGTCAAACAAGTAACAACACTGAGAATTTGGAGTTACTTTTGGTCAGAGGTGGATTCTCATCAACCACACAGGAGAGAAGAGGTCACCCATAGACAATGAAAATAAACATATCCTCAGGGTCTTTACAGCATATTACATCTACACAAGACCCCATGTGCTTGGTGGCAGACCTAAATATACTGCCAGGCCTCTGGATTTGTAGCACTCTAGTGCAGTAGATTGGGGTAGTTGATTTTTCTTATTTACTATCATCATTATTAGAGCCAGTGTTTACTGGGGCCTCTATTTACCAGATTTGAAACCAGGGTAAGCGGCAGCAGTGCAAGACCCAATATAAACTGGTGCAGTGCATCTGCGTTGGGAGTTTGCACTGGTGTAGCTGTACTGGTGCAGTTACACTAGCACCCAGAATCAGGATTGGTTCTCGCCTGTGCTAAGCACTATACAAACACACAGTGTGCTGCAGAATTTTGTATTGAAAACACGTATCTGCACTGTAGATGTTGTCAGGGGTAACACTGGAGGTTTTGATAGCTGGGTATGGAACGTAGGGCTTTTGGGACCTAAGAAGGTGTAGAAAGTAGTTTGGGATTTGTGAGATGAGCACAGAAGCTGGATGTTTCTAGTAAAAGGCTCAGTAGTGAAACAGTTAACAATACTGACATTTAAACATTTAGTTACCATCCCATTAAGATGAATGATGTCGTTTACACTTCTCAGAGCTATTGTTTGCAGGCTGTCTGCTGACTCAGGCAGATATCACTGCATTGGAAACACTTCATGGTTCTAGGGTTTTTCTGTGCAACCAGGAGGGCTAGAAACTTGGTTCTCAACTGAAAGCTTGGATTCTGGAGTGCAATTCTGCAGAAAGGGGAAGATACTGCAGCTTCTAGTTCTAATTGTACTGCTGAAGAATCACAAAATACATGGGGTCCTGTTCCTGCTGCACGCTCATAGCATACACATATATAGCATGGGCCAAATTCTGCCTGCAGATACATACCCACACATAGCTCATAATGAAGCACTGGGAAGCACATATGCAGAGCACTGAGTGGAATCTGGGCTGGTCAAAGAAAAATGCTATATGTAAAGTGGCTGGATGAAGGTGGTTTCTGAAACATAGAGTATATGCTGGGGAATCGGCAGCAGGCCTGGCCAGAATGAAAGCCCTGCTGAGTGGAGGGCATGAGACATCAGCAGGAAGCCATTTTCTCCCAAAGGTACTGGGGGTGGGAAATGTACTGCAAAAAGAAGTGTGCAAAACCAAACCAAACCTTCCTGAGCATCTGGGGAAAAATCCTCCCTCTTCCACACTGGGCAGGTGTCACATACCATGGGGAGGACAGCAGTCATGTTGGTTTATACAGAGGGCACTATAGCATTTCCATAAGGGAAGCCAAAGCAAAACTGATGGGAAATAAGCACTGAGTGAGAAAGGGCCAAGGATGACCCAGCTCACCCCTAGGGCTGATATCTCTGTCCCTTACCCTAGAAGAGGTCTGTGAGGAAAAGCCAGTAAGTTCCCTGGGTTTGTTTATTGCTCAGAGCTATTGAGAACTAGAGAACATAAGAACATAAGAATGGCCATACTGGGTCAGACCAAAGGTCCATCCAACTCAGTATCCTGTCTGCTGACAGTGACCAATGCCAGATGTCCCAGCGGGAGTGAACCTAACAGGTAATGATCAAGTGATCTCTCTCCTGCTGTCCATCACCACCCTCTGACAAACAGAGGCTAGGGACACCATTCCTTACCCATCCTGGCTAATAGCCATTAATGGACTTCACCTCCATGAATTTATCCAGTTCCCTTTTAAACTCTGTTATAGTCCTAGCCTTCACAACATCTCAGGCAAGGAGTTTCACAAGTTGACCGTGCGCTGTGTGAAGAAGAACTTCCTTTTATTTGTTTTAAATCTGCTGCCCATTAATTTCATTTGGTGGCCCCTAGTTCTTATATTATGGGAACAAGTAAATAACTTTTCCTTATTCACTTTCTCCACATCAGTCATGATTTTATATACCTCTATCATATCCCCCCTTAGTCTCCTCTTTTCCAAGCTGAAAAGTCCTAGCCTCTTTAATCTCTCCTCATATGGGACCTGTTCCAAACCCCTAATCATTTTAGTTGCCCTTCTCTGAACCTTTTCTAATGCCTGTATATCTTTTTTGAGATGAGGAGTCCACATCTGTACGCAGTATTCAAGATGTGGGCGTACCATGGATTTATATAAGGGCAATAAGATATTCTCTGTCTTATTCTCTATCTCCTGTTTAATGATTCCCAACATCCTGTTTGCTTTTTTGACTGCCGCTGCACACTGCGTGGACATCTTCAGAGAACTATCCACAATGACTCCAAGATCTTTTTCGTGATTAGTTGTAGCTAAATTAGCCCCCATCATATTGTATGTATAGTTGGGGTTATTTTTCCCAATGTGCATTACTTTACATTTATCCACATTAAATTTCATTTGCCATTTTGTTGCCCAATCACTTAGTTTTGTGAGATCTTTTTGAAGTTCTTCACAGTCTGCTTTGGTCTTAACTATCTTGAGCCGCTTAGTATCATCTACAAACTTTGCCACCTCACTTTTTACCCCTTTCTCCAGAGCAAAGAGATTCTTCTGGTGTTCGCAGCGCCGATGCTTGCAGTAGAAAAGGAAACTTGTGACCCGCCTGCCTTCTTCAGCAACAAGGGGGCAGCCTGAAACTTTAGCTCAGTTGAAGAATGTTACATAATTTCACATCTGATTTCCCCACTGCCTTGCACCTTGGGTTGTTATCTACAACTGTGCAAAGTGAGCGCAACACAGTTCCTTGGTGTGAGTAAGAATTCCAATTTAGTCATATTTTACACTCACTTTGCACAGGTGCAAACGATGACGTGGCTCAAGGCAGTGGAGAATCAGTCTCTCTGACTGCTTATCTCAAAGCCAAATTCTCTCTTTCTCCTCTTCTCTCTCTTTCTCTGGCAGGGTGATGATATTTGTTGCTTTTGTTGCTGTTTTTCTCTAGGACAAATATAACCACCAAACTAGAACCGCACTAGAATTGAAAAGCCCGTAACCTTTGCTGGTGTTGGACAGAAATGAGCCTGAACTGAAACCTAGATCAAACCACTATTGAATCTTGGGAGAGTTGGAATTCTGTACCCGGAACCAGATTTTGTGTCTAGAGCCCCTCTCTGCCTTCAGGCCTGGTGAAAGTTCTGCTGCAATTCCCAAACTGGGAAAGGAGAGCAAAACCCCATCAACAGACCTCCCTCATTTGCAGATGTGGGGAAGCCTCAGGATGAATTGTTTGTTGTATCTGGGCTGTTATTGGAGGGTCTCAGTGACTGCTACATGTAAATGTCAATTCGGCAGATGCTTGGAAAGACAAATGAGGTTAACCAAACTGCACACATAGCTCTCAGCAGTGCCGTATATAACTATGATAAACCACAACCTGTGCCTCTTTGCAATGAGTATCCGGCTGGAGGTGAAGCATGAGGTCACAGTGGCTGCACCTTTCCTTTCCCCACCTGATGGATTATTTGTAATAAATTGTGTCCATTTCATCATTTCTGAATTTAAACCCAGTCTGTTGGGATTCAGGGAAGATAAAGATTTCAGCCACCCTTTTGAAGAGCCTTCTCGAGAACTAAAAGCCCCCGTTGGCAGAAAAGCTGGCAAGTAATGGGCTCTTGCAGTCCCTGACAGTAGTTTAGCACCACAGGAGCTCCGAGTCCTTTTATCGCTCTTCTTTTTTCAACTGAAGTCATTAAAATAAACTGATTTCCCAGCCAATTAATTATCAAATATCTGTAACAGCTTTTAAGCCCTGCTATTGCTCAGTCTCAGAGGCCCCCACAGGCCATGTTAACCTGCTGGTTCCTTACCTCAGCAACTGCTGTTCCCATGAGCTTCCTCCCAGTTACAGGGCTGAAAGCACAAAACCAGAAGGGAGTCTGGGAAGGGTCCGGAGGAATGGGGAGCTGCTTGCTCAGCCTGGCCACAAACGTGTACAGCCAACCTAGGCAGAGACACTAGTAAATGCCTGCCCAACCGTGGATACTGGATACCTCCAGCTTGACCCAGCCTCACTTATCTGTTATTACCTTCCTGCTCACAGACATTGCATGAGGCTTGGACTCCAAACACCACAAGCCCAGCCCAGCCCATCCACAAGAACATCCTGCCACAAGCACCTAATACTGCCAGCCTGGCCCAGTCATGGATACATGCACTTAGCATCAACAGCTTAGTCTTGTCAGAGATAGAAGGTGCTGACATCCCAGAAAAGTCACAGAAACCTGTTGCTACCCGCTTGACCAATGAAATCACAACCAGTCCCAAGGCCAGGCACCTCATGGAAAACCAATATATATCTCTATATAAGCTAGAAGCCAGCACTTGCTACTACTACATTAGCAATGCCTCTGTCATTTATTATATAAGCAATAAACCTCGCTTGTCCGTTGTTTCAATTAGGAGTTTCCAAATGAGATTGGAGATAATGCATCCCATAATTTTTCACCCCTCTCCTTTCCAGAGACTCAAGCAGAATCATTTCCAGGCCAAAATGCGGCCTCTCCTGATTGATGAGGCTGATAAAGTGGCTTTATTGTGATATAAATAGCCTTAAAAATGTCCTGGATAGTCAATATCAGTGCTTGATGGCCTCATACAAGCAAGGTCCTTGTCTTAAGTAGCATTAACGCTTAATGAGTTATGCTTCAGAAAAGTTTGCTGTAGGATTTGGGTATTGATTTGGGAAACTACAAAATGGTGGACCCTGAATTAGACACACAAAAATGGAACTGTTTCAATGCCTCCCCTCTCTTTCTCAGTCCCTATTAATAATCTCTTCACTCTCTAACCGCATGATGCACCAGTTCAAACACAAGCACCGGGTGAGCTCAGCACAAGCCACAGGTACATTATGCTCAAACTTCTCTTTGCTGGAAGGTTACCAACCACAACATCAAATGATCGTGTCTATATCTTTCTTCATCCTAAAAATCCCAAAGCTGCTCACAAACTATACAAATGCATACAGTCACCTCTGGGGTAGAGGGCAGAAATCTTTCTACCTTAGACACTAGTATGACCCCACCACCATAGTATCTGAGTGCTTTACAGTCATGTATTTATCCTCAAAATATCCTTGTGAGGCAGGGAGAACCTCCACTTTACAGAGTGCCCACGGTCACGCAGAAAGTCTGTGGTGTGGAGTAGGGGCTTGAACTCATCTCTGAGACTAGCACCCTCACTGTAATTCCTCTCAGAAAGGCAGCATCCAGAATGATCCACAAGAGGAGACCTATTTGGCCAAGTACATGAGAAATTCCTGCTCTTACCAAGCACCCTATAGGCTCTTTCATACCCGCGCAGGATGCTGGCTTTTAAGGCTTCAACTGAAGGAGAGAAACACACATACACACTGTTCAATTTACCCCAGAAACATGAAGGATGGAGTTGATTCTACTGGAAACCTGAGGATTCAGAAAGTTGAGATACTGCAGACATAGAGCTTTGGCCATTTAGCCATTCCTTCTGCCTAGTACAGATATGAAGGGAGACTGGCTACTACATAGATTACTAGCAGCTATGGTGCTACATACACCTATCAGGTGATTATGATGATATCATAGTAACTGCAACAGTGAAGGTTTAGACAACTGTGAGATTTAGAGTGTGTGATTGTGAGAGAGAGAGAGAGAGAGTGTGTGTGTGTGTGTATGTGTGAGCGCAGGGCTGGCCTTACCATCAGGCAAACTGAGGAGGCCGCCTCAGGTGCCAGACTGGGGGGGAAGGGGGCGCCACTAGGACCCAGAGTGTAGAAAATTGGGTCTGCTGCTGGTGCATATGTATTCTCTCTGCTCTAGATGCACCGAGATGGTGGAGTGCTGTGCTGGAGGAAGGAGGGCAAAAGAGACATTACAGACAGGCAGGAGAAAAGGTGAGAGGGAATAACAGAAAGCAGCAGGAGCTGCAGGGAGAGAGAGGAGGAGGAGCCTCTTATGTACCCCTCTAGCACCCCCAGGAGCCTGGACTGATTAACACCAGCTTCTCAGGGAGCTTCCTGTTTCCTGCTGCTTCCCTGAACTCACTTGAGGAGAACAGGCAGTCAACTGAAGTAGTAGGAGCCAGTTAGGCCCTTAAGATGCTGATATCTTCCCTCACTCAGGCCCTACCACCAGCCTGCTTATTTGTCCCCTTCAATTGAGTGTTGAGAGCAGCTATAGCTGGCACAGAAGAGCAGTCATGAGTGAAAGAAGAAAACGCCCCTCTGGGGCAGTGTAATAGTCCGGTGCGGGAGCTGGGCCCTCTCAGGGGCCGTCGGGAGCCAGGCCGCTTCACTACGCGGCCCCAAATCGGTCCTCGGGATCCGAAAGTCTCGGGGCTCCGCCCCTCAGGCAGGGGCTAAACAAAAGCACAAGGTTAAACAGGCCCCAAACGCTAGCTCAGTGCGGGGCCACACACAAGGGTCCGAGGGGCTCAGAGCCTCCCTGCAGGCTGAGCCAATACCGCGAATAGCTAAGCCCCGGCCCTCAGTCAGGGCGGGGCACCTAACACGTAGGGTTAGGGGGTTTGGGCGCCAGTCCTTGCCTCCGGGGTTGGGCAAGAACACAATCTCTGGGCTCAGTCCTTCCCTCAGGAGCTGAGCCGTAGTAAGGCAATCAGGTGGAAGCCCAGGCCCTTGGTCCGGGCGGGCAATAAAGCAGGGGTCAAGGGGCTCAGGTCCTTGCCGTAGGAGCTGAGCCAAAACAAAGTCAGGGAACCCAAGCCCTCAATTAGGGCGGGGCCGTCAACAAAGTCAGGTAGCCCAGGCCCTCAGGCAGGGCGGGGCAGCAACCAAAGTCAGGTAGCCCAGGCCCTCAGTCAG